>NW_026530771.1:0-119659 GCF_014839835.1 Dryobates pubescens
CCACCATAGCCTGGGACCACCACCTCCACACTCCCATGTACTTCTTCCTCCTCAACCTTGCCCTCCTTGACCTGGGATCCATCTCCACCACTGTTCCCAAATCCATGGCCAATTCCCTGAGGGACACCAGGGACATCTCCTATGTAGGATGTGCTGCACAAGTATTTCTGCTTTTCTTTTTGCTTGGTACAGAGTATTTTCTCCTCACCACCATGTCCTACGATCGCTATGTTGCCATCTGCAGACCCCTGCACTATGAGACCCTCCTGGGCAGCAGTGTTTCTCTACACCTGGCAGCATCTGCCTGGGCCTGTGGCTTTCTTTATGCTCTGCTGCACACAGCCATTACATTTTCCCTGCCCCTCTGCCAGGGCAATGTTGTGGAACAGTTCTTCTGTGAAATCCCCCAGCTCCTCAAGCTCTCCTGCTCCACATCCTACCTCAGGGAACTTTGGCTTCTTCTGGCCAGTGCCTGCTTATTATTTGTCTGTTTTGTGTTGATTGTGGTGTCCTATGTGCAGATCTTCAGGGCAGTGCTGAGGATCCCCTCTCAGCAGGGACGCCACAAAGCCTTTGCCACCTGCCTCCCTCACCTGGCTGTGGTCTCCCTCTTTCTCACCACTGGCTCCATTGCCCACTTGAAGCCCCCCTCCATCTCCTCCCCATCCCTGGACCTGGTGGTTTCAGTTCTGTACTCAGTGGTGCCTCCAGCAGCTAACCCTCTCATCTACAGCCTGAGGAACCAGGAGCTCAAACATGGTCTAAGGAATCTCATGATTGGGTGTTTTCAGAAGCAATAAACTGTCTGTCTTCTTCAGAGCAGTTCTTATGTCACTCATTGCAGTCCTAGTCTGGGCTCTCTCATTTTGGGTGCTGCTGGTGGTGTTACAGTTGTGATAATGTTTTTCCCCCAGCTTCTGTAGCCTTCAGAGAGGCTGAGGCTGTGGTGGGACTGCCCAGAGGACCCTGTACTCATGGGCACTGCTGTGAGACCAGAACAGACTGGGCTGTGCTGGGGAGGGGACAGGGCAGCAAGAAGGAAAAGGAGGGGTGAGGAAGTTTGGGGGAGTTGGTCTTGCCTGTAAAGTACCCAAGAGAAGGAAACATGACAGTGTAGCTTGGGGTGAGTCACCATGCAGGGAGAGGTCTCACACTTGGGCCAGGGCTTGTGGAAGGGATCAAAGACATGGTGGTACAGGGGAGAGTAGGTGTCCAGGAAATGGTGGTGTGGACACACTGTGGAGGTAGCTAAGGGCCTTTATCATGACCCAGCATCACTCAGTGCCAATTTCCAGCACTGGCCTTTCACCCCATGACTAAGGGTAAGCTTTGCTCTGAGGCCATCTCCATTCTCCTGCTGGCCAAAGGCTGCTTTGGGGGAAGGGACAGCCTTGAGCAGCCTCTCTTCTTGCCCAACTTCTGTCAGTCCTTTATGCAGAGCTGTCTGAAAAGCCCCACATGGGCCATGGCTGGGCAGGGGGCATGGACTGGAGGAGGCTGTCAGCATAGGAAGTTGATAGGAGAGCTGTGATCTGATGGTCATCCCTGGGATCAAAGCTTTGCCAACCCTGATTGAACCTTTCCCATGCTGTGCCTGCTCTGTGGAGCTGTAAGACCCTCTGAGGGCAGTGGGGTTGGGACAGGGCCAGGGCCATGAGCAAGGACAAAGGGAAAGGAGGAATTTCTAGATGTTAACCCTTGTTGTGGAGAGCTGTTTGAAGGAAAGGCAAAGCTCAGCTGGAGATGCTGGGCCTGGCTCATGGCCATTGCAGAAGACACAAGAATAAGAGGCACTGAACTGGAGCCAGAGGGTGAGGGTCCCACGTTGGAAGCTCTTGGCCAGGGACTTTGTGTTGACTCTGTCCCAAAGTGTGGACACACTGGACCCCTCCCAGTAACAACCACATCCATCACAGCGCAAACTGGACACCCTGAATCCCCTCCCAGCACAGACTGATCCCTCCCAGTACCAACTGATCCTCCTGCTCTCTCTTACACCAACACCATCTGTCCCAGAACAAATGGTATCCCCTGACTCCCTCCCAGTACAGAATGACCACATTCCCAGTACAAACTGGATTCTGTGATCCCATCCCAGCATCCTCTGGGCCTCATCTCAGGCCAAATAGGTTCCTTTTAACCCCTCTTTGTACAGACTTGGCCTTGTCCCAGTAGAAACTGATTTTCCTGATCCCATCCTGGTACAGCTTGAGACCCAGCCCAGAACAAACTGGTAACCCTGTCCCTGCATGATCTGTATCCAGTTCTAAGTGGATATTCTGAACCCACTCCCAGCACAGACTGTACCTTCCCAGTAAAAGCTACATACCCTGAGCTGCTCCCAGTGCAGCTGTGGCCTCCTCCCAGAACAAACTGGATTGTCTTGCCTCTCCCAATGCTCTCTAGATCCCACCCAGTACAAAATGCATCTGCTGGCCCCCTCCTAGGACTGACTGCATCCATTCCAGTATAAACTGGATACCTGAAGCCCTCCCAGTACAGTCTGAGCCCTCTTCCAGTCAAAACAGGTTCCCTTTAACTCCTCCAAGTAGAACTTAGGCCTTGTCCCAATAAAAACTTGAAGCCCTTATCCTCTTCCAGTATAGACTGCCCAAGGCTTGCTCTAAATTTAGTCCCTTGGTCCTCTCTCAGTACAGAGCAGACCCTGATTCAGTACAATTGGCATCCCCTGAGATCCAGTCAAGTCTGGTTTCTGCCCAGTACAAACTGCATCTCTTGAACCCCTCCCAGCACAGATGTGGCCTCATCCCAGGACAAAGAGGATTGGATTCCCATCTCCCAGTACAGTCTAGGTCCTACTCCAGCACAAAGTGCATCCCCTGGAAACTCTGATTCCATCCCAGCACAGACTGGGCCTCATTATAGAGCAAACAGGACACCCTGATGCCATCCCTGTTCACACTGGGCTCTCCTCCCTGTACAAACTGAAGCTCTTTAACCCCTCCCAGCACAGACTGGACAAGTCCTAGTACAAACTGAATCCCCTGGTATCCTCCCAGTACAGGCTGGGACTGGTCAGAGTACAAACTGGACACCCTGAGCCCATTCCAGTATCATCTGGGCCTTGTCCCAAAGAAACTGGGTCCCTTTAATACCTCCAAGTACAGACCTGGCCTTGTCCCAGTATGAACTGGTTCCAATGATCCCTTCCCAGAACAGACTGGCTCTCAATTCAGAGTGGATCCCTGGCCCCACCCAGAAGTGACTGTGTCCATGGCAGTGCAAACTGGACACCTGACCCCATGTCAATACAGTCTGAGCCCTGTCCCAATCCTAACAGTGTCCCTTTAAGCCCTCTAAGGACAGACTAAGCCTTGTGCCACTAGAAAGTGGATCCCTTGATCTCCTCCCAGTGTAGACTTGGAAACATCTCAGTCAAAACTGGGCTCCTTTAATTCCTCCCAGTAAAGAAAGGGCAAGTCCCAGTATAAACTGAATCCCCTCTTCTCTTCCCAGTACAGATAGGACACTGTTGCAGCACAGACCTGAACCCCTGGTCCCAAGCCAGCACAGTTTCAACATCATCCCAGTACAAACTTGACCCCTGTTACCCAGCACATGCTGGATCCCTTTAAACCCTCCCAACACAGACTGGTCCCTGTCAGAGAACAAACTGGATTCTCTGACCCTCTCCCAGCCTGGACAATGTACCAGTGCAGAGTGAGTGCCTTTGAACTCTCCCAGTAAAGTCTGATCAATTCACATTATACATTGAACCCTCTGGTATCCTCCCAGTACAGACTGGGCCCCAAACTGGATGCCATTAAAATGTCAAAGTACACATTTGGCCTTGTCCCAGTTTAGTTTTCCCCCTAATACCTTCCCAGTACAGACCAGGCTTCAATCCAGTAAAAAAATGGATCCCCTTAACCCTCCCAATAGTGACAGGATCCCTTCAAATGGAAAATGGATACTCTGACCCCATCCCAGTACACACTTTACTTCCTCCTTATATAAACTGCACCTGTCCCTCAGAGCTGGCTCTCACCTGAGTCCTGCCCAGCCCCCTCAGCAGGACACCAAAGCCTCTCCTCAGCCTTGGCCTGAGCCAAACCCATGAAAGGCAGCTCTGAGCCCTCAGCTCTCCCCTGGATACCTAATCCCAGAATCCCCTTCCTTTCCTCTGACCACTCACTTGCAGTCCCTCCATCTGACTGACTCTGCTTGGCCCCTGCTGTGAGGGTGCTCAGTCCCAAAACTCCTTCCAGTTCTCTGACTCCTGCATCCCCTACCACATATCACTGACTTTGCTTGGCCCCTGCTCACAGAGCAGCCTCAAGGCCTTGGAAGAGGAGCAGGAGGTGACCTGTGTTTGAGCAGCTCACAACCACCAGGAGGCAATGGGTGGGAAAGCCATGGGTAGCTCAGTTGTGCCTCAGGATCTCCTGCACAGCAGCAGCCACAAGGCTGGGCAGCTGATAGGGCAGCAGCAGGAAGAAGGTAGGAAAGGGACTGGGAGGTCACTTCTTGCTGTAGCAGCTGAGAGGGCAGCCTTGACTCCTGGCTGGGCTCTGTGCTTTTGGCCTCCCAGCTGCCAGAGTCCCCAGCAGAAGGCATGTGGTGGGCAAGGGACTTGTGTGACTCCCTGTCCCTAAGCACCTGGTGGCCCCTGCAGGAAGAGCCTTGGAGCTGAGTTGTCACCTCCCTGCCACTTGAAGGCCTGAGGGGACAGCAGCCGGGACAGGGCTTGGCTGTGGCTGCTGGAGAAGCTGAGAAGCAGCAGCAGGGACCTGCATGGGAAGGCCCTGGAGAGGTCTCTTGTGCATGCTCAGTTGCCAGGCCACAAGTAGGCTGAGGCCTTGGGCCAGCACTGGGACATGAGGGATGGCTGAGAAGCTCCTAGGGCAGGAGGAGCCACATGGCCAGGAGGTGAGTGTGAGGTCACTGCAAACTCCAATCCCTTTGTGTCATTGGCCAGCAGCAGGCACAGGGCTGGGGACTGTGCCATCCCTTGTTCCTGCCAAACTGCGAGGCAGCATCAGGGAGGTGCCTTGGGTGCTGCTTTGGAGCTGGAGGATCTGCTCTGTCCCCAGGCAGAAAGGCCTCTGTCAGGGACCATTGCCAGTGTCCTGGGCTGGAACAGAGGCTGAGCAGAGTGCAGAAGGCCAAGTGCAGTTGGGCTGTGGGAGGAGGAGTGTGGCCACCCAGACACAGAGGTTGTCCTCCCCTGCACTCAGCACTGCTGTGGCCACATCTGCAATATTGGTGTCTGGCTGTGGAGTTCCTTAGTCTGGAGGAATGGAGAGGCACTGCAGAAGCTCTGAAGGAGATCTGCCTGGGTGGAGTTTGAGTCTCTATCTAGAACCTGAAGCCGCTGAGCTTCTTTAGCCTGGTGAAGTGAACGCTCAGGGGTGATGTGCACCTGCTTGAAGGGGGGTGTCAGGTGATGGAGCTTTTCTTGGTTGTGGGCACAGAAGGAAGCCTTCAGAAAGTGCAAATTAAAGGTTCAGACTGGAGGCCAGGACAAAACAATGTCACTCAAAGTGTAGAGCTGTGGCCCAGAAGGAGATCCTTTGTGTGTCAAGGAACAGGCAGGAAGAGTGGAGAGGCCTCAGTGCAGGTGTGGAAATGTCAGGGTGAGAGCTGGCTGGGGAAGCCAGATGGATGTCAACAGCCTGAAGGGAAAGAGCTGCAGGCATGGGACAGTGTAGCACAGCCTGCAGGAGGGATGGCCAAGGGCTCTGGCAGGGCTGAAAGGCTCAAGAGGGACAAGGTCTTGATCCTGTTCCTTCTGGCAGCAGCTTCTGCCACCATGGCTGCTGAGAAGTTTTAGTTGGAGGCTCTCAGGATCTGCCTTTCCAAGGCCTGAGGGTCAGAGCTTGGCCTTTCTCTTTCCGAAACCAAGGCCAGGGTTTGTTCAGCTGCACTTTGCCTTTGTCTGCCTTCAATCATGGCCTCCATGGAGCTTCTCTGCCAACCCCTGGGAGGCTTTGTTGCTAATGGCCCTCAGTGAGGCCAATTAATACTTGAAGGAATTTTTGTTATGCTTCTGACTTCTTGAGCAGATTCCTTCAGCCTCCTCTCAGTGTGTGAGGCTCAGGCAATGATCCCCAAGTGCCCTAAATGCTATTTGTGTCTCTGCAGTTTTCTTCAAGGTTTCAAAGTTCTCCTCACAAAGCTCCTTGATTATTTAATTTTTTCAGCCTGTGAATGACAGAGTGGATAAGGACAAGGCTGACCCTGACTGACTGCAAGGGATCCTGAAGTCAAATCTGTTTCTATGGCTGTGCCTGGATGCAACCACAAAGCACACAGACCCAGGGACAGAGCTGCCTGTGTCCAGTGCAAGATAGAAACCTTGACCCTGGTGACAGCAAAGGTGTCTGTCCAAAGACACAGAGAGGTGGAGAGGTGGCTGGCAGAGGGTGCCCTGGAGTTCAGTTTCCCTCTGCTGCAGCTCAGGGCAAACACTCACAAAGCTTTGGCATTCTTTGGGCACAAGATCTGAGCCTGGAGAAGTCTGACTTGGTGCTGGCCCTTGGTGCAGGTTGTGGCTGAAAGATGTCTGAGTAGGGGAGATGCTGGACACAGCTCCTGTGATCCAGGAGAGCTCCAAGGCTCTGGCTTTAGGCTCACTGTTGTTACAGGTGGAGATCCTTGACTTTCATAAGGTGTTTCTCTGAGCTGGAGAACCTTGGATGCTGAATCATCCTGGGATCTTTTGCCACTTGCATAGACCCTGAAGGTTTTGACCTCCAAAGTTTTCTCTCACCTCCCTGTTGGCTGTGATCCAAGCACAGATGCACTGAGCTGGCAGGAGGTGACAAACCCCCAAGCCACAGGGAGAGCAGTGCAAGGCTGGGAGAGCGAGGGTGCAGCACACCAAGGACACCTCTCAAGACTCTCTCTCTGTCCTGATCCATCCCTGGCTTACCCTGGGCTAGTTCATGGCCTAGGCAAGGGGAGCCAAGGGGCCCAGACCTGCAGAGCCTGTGGCTCCTTCTTCAGGCATAGGTGAATGTTACAACTCCCCTTTCCCACAGCCTATCCCCACTCAGCTCACTGTTGCATCTTGATTTGAACAGGAGCTCTTCTCCCCACTTGCCTTTCCCATCAGCCTCAAGGATGCAACACTTGGTTCTTTTTCACTCCCAGCCTTTCTCATATGGTTTGGTTGCACATCTCATCACCTCCAGGACCTCACACAGACATGAAGGCCATCTCAACATTTCAGTACCATTCCCTTTTGGGGTTCTTATAGATTGATTCTATGGCAAACTAAGTCATTGATCAGCATGGATCTACAGGCTGCAGCCCAGGCTCTGGTTCTCTCTGGGCTGCAAGTGCTCACTGCTGGCTCCTGTTGAGCTTCTCATCCACCAGCAACCCCAGGGCCTTTTCTTTATGGCTGCTCTCAAGCCAGTCCCTGCCCAGCCTATATCAGGATCCATGTTCATGGTCTCTGTGCACAGTGTCCTGTGGGGTGCATGGGTGTTGTTTTCAGGACTGTCCGTGGAACCCCAAATACAAAACCCAGTTATGGGTTTGGTCATGGTGAAGTTACACCAACAACCTGAATTTGGTTGGGCTGTTGTGTTACAATCTTTGTGCTCTGGGTTGGTAAAATGGGAGTAGAAGATTCTCATTTCATTTGGTTCCTGGTGAGTAGATCCATTGACTCCCTGCATCCAGTCTGCATTTGCTCTTCTGCCATGGATTGCAGTTGAGCCACCTGAGGAGAGCTGCCCCAGCCCCAGGCAGGTTTGCTGTACCTTTCATTTCCATGGAAAACAAGAGAAAGCTTAGCCTGCCTTGTTCTGTGGGGTTTCAGCACTTCCAGTGGATCTCAGCAGCACCTGGTCCCCAGGAGCTTGTGCTTGGGCCATGGTGAGTGTCCTTACTGCAAGGAAGGGGAAGAGAGGAGTGGACAAGTGGTGGTGGTGGTGGTGCTGCTGGTGTCTGCCCAACTGATCCATGCAGTGAGGACAGAGTCTGCTCTCAGCACTGGCTTGGTCACAAATCCAAAGCACAGCACCAGAGGAGCTGTTGTGAAGAAAATTGACTTCATCACAACCAAACCAGGACAATCTTCTCCCCATTCCATACCCTTAACAGCATGCTCAAGTCTGACACTATCCAATACCTCCTTATTTACTACCACCCCCTTTCTACCCTGTGATTTCTCCACAGACATCATCCTTCCCTTAGTCTATGACCACCCCTGTCAAATGTCCACAGAATGTCCCTAGAGCTCATCTGGTGCATGGCTTTGGTTCTGTCTGGTCACTCAGGCTCACAGGATGTTAGGAGTCTGAAGGCACCTCCAGAGATCCTCAAGTCCAGGTATTTGTATTGGTCAGCCTGTGCTCCTGAGCCATGAGCTCACTTAGGTCCCATGTCCTGTCCCAGAGCAGAGATCCAGGCCTTTCCACTGCTAGCTCCATTGGTAAGGGCAAGTCCCTCTTTTTTCTTTCCAGGGCAGTCCATCCTTGGCCTTACTCCTACTGTCTGCTGTCTCACACCATCTCTGCTGTCCACAGGAGTATAATGGGTTGGGGCAAACCCCCTCCCCACCACGGGCAAAAATGACTCAGACAAACAGATTGTGAAAGTGATGGAGAGTTTAAATAGAAAGCAGTGAGTGTGTGCAGAGAGCCAGAAGTGCAGTGACAAGAGAAACCCCAAAGCAGACCCAGAAACATCCCATCCCCACCTGAGGGTGCACCCAAGAGCCCCAGGGCTCCTCCTTCTGCCCCCACCACTGCTAGGCTAGTCTCAGCTGGCCAGATCTGAGACTGCCCATCCCCCCCCACCCTGTGGCCTTGGGCCTAGCCAGGCCCATGGCCGGGAGACATCTCCCCCAGTTACCAGGTGGTGGAGAGGAAGGAAAAGAGGAAGTGCCAGACCCTGCCATGGATTTTATAGTGGTGCAGGAATTATGGTAGGAAATACCTAATTTCCTGTGCCCACCCACTGGGCTGGACTTCTGCACACAGGAAACACCCCCGTAGCAGAGGGCACCCAGCCCAAACTATGACAATAGTGTAAGGGATCGGGAGGTGGGAGGGATGAGGAACTGTCCTGCTGCACCAGTGGAAAGGTATTGTGAGAAATGCAGTAACAGATGGAGAATCTGTAGATTTTCCTGTACATGCATCTCCTGTGGTATTAGAAGGTTGACAAAGAATATGGCAATCTCTGGGCTGGAAAATGTTACAAGAAGCTAAACAAGCCATAGCTACCTATAGGTTAAAGTCAGGATACACAACTGCTGTAATTGATCATTTGTTTTCAGCACACTTGTTAACCCCATATGACACACATATGGTGGCAAATACTCTGTTAACACCACATCAGAGCTTGTGATTTCTAGGGCCACAAGACCCTAGTGCAGAAACAATTGCAATTAGGCCATACCTTACTAGCCACTCTCCCCTCCACCCCCCCTTTTTCTGGTTCGACTCTAGTCTACCAAAGCTCTGTTCTGATTTGAAGCAACAGTGCTGATTTCATCATTTCTGATTTTAATGTGTTTCAGAGATTTGTTATTTAGAGTTTTGCTAAGCTTTACTAGTAAGCATAATGAATAGTATTTGGTATTTACAGGTACTTAATACATAGTAGTTATAGTAAGGTGTAAGCACTTAGTAATGAGTTCACATTGTAAGATTTTCTTTTGGTTCGAACATTCTTGGTTGTGTGCCTCGGCATTGCAAAGGAGCTCCAGGTAATATAGTTAAGGTTTGTAGTAAATAGGTATTAGTTTTTAAAAGTATTCTTTAACTAATGGAACATCTTTCTATTTCCTTCTTAGACACTGACTAGGAAAAAAAAAAGGAAAAAATATGAAATAAGTAAAAAAAAGTGTATACAAAAATTGTAAGATTTAAAAAAAATTAGATGCAAAAAATACAATAAAAATAACAAAAAAATTTAGATACAAAAAATGAAGTACAAAACAACAAAATAATAACAATAATAATAAAAAAATTAAAATTTAAAATATTTTAAATAAAAAACCAATTTAACAGAATAATTTCAAAACAAACAAACAAACAAAAACCCATAACTAACAAAAAATAACTATTAACAAAAACCATAAGGATTATTAACAAAAAAAAGAAGGATTACTAAGATTTAAAATTAAAAATAAGGACAAAAAATTAAATACAAAAAAGGTTGAAAAACAGGAAAAAAGGGAAAAAAATGAATTAAATGAAAAAAAATTTAAAAGTAGATTACAAAATAAAATGATGTAAAAATAATTAAAAATAATTATATAAAATATAAATCAAGAAAATATCAAGAAACATTAAAAATAAATTTTAAAAAGTTAGATTAAAAAAAAAAATTACACCCCAAAAAATTTTAAATTCTAGACAAAAAAATACAAAAGAAAAATATTAAAAAGGCATATTTTAAAAATTAATTAAATTAAAAATTAGATTAAAAATAAAAAATAACAAAAATAATTTAAAATAACATTTACAATTTTAAAATAAAAAGAATAAAAAATAAAAATTAAATTTGCAATTCTATTAAAAATAAAATAAAAATAATAAAAACAAAACCATTTAAAAAAAAGATTAAATAAAAAATTAAGAAATTTTTAAGTTATTATAATTTTTAAAAAATGAAATAAAAATATTAGACATTTAAAAACATAGATGAAACATACAAAAATTAATTAAAATATTTTTAAAAATATAATATAAAAAATTAAAAATATAAAAATTGTGTTTAAAAAAGATTAAAAATTAAGAAAAAATGTTAAAAGAAATTTTTTAAAATTAATTAAAGTAAAAATTTAAATTAAAAAATAGAATTTAAAAAATTTTAAAAATAAAACTCAAGAAGAAAAAAATAGTTTAAAAATATATCAAGAAAAAGTCAACAACAACAAAAAAGATTTTTTAAAAAGGGTTTTATAGCTAAGGGTTTTTAGTGACGAGGGAGATTGGAATCAATACAGCTGACCAATATGACCGAGTATCGATCTTTTATTGTTCCAGTATTGCAGGCCTATGGCGCAGGCCTATGGTGTGAGTATAGCACAGTAAAGTAAAGCATGGAAGAAGAAGGGATAGGAAAGGCAGAAGTGTGAAGCAAGGGAATTTCTACAACTTATATAAACTCGGAGTGCCTTGTTGGCATGGCCTCATTGGTTCCCTATGAGTGACCACACATCACACTGTTATAGATTATTGGTCCAACTACTGATGACACGCAAGGTTTGTTGATGCAGGTGCATGTCCTGCTGTCCCAAGATAACTTGCTGTGTTTATGGCTACCAGTGTCTTGTTTTAGTTACATGCTGCAGGCACAGCACTGTTTGGTACAATGCTAGCTGGCTCTGCACTTATGCTGAGCATGGCCTACCACCATGTCAGGCTCTAAGCTTATACTGCCAGATTGCTCACACTGCTCGTCGCTGGCATTGCCACATTTTAGTGATCCCACAATAAATAACTACCCCATGTCAACTGCAATCATTGTAATAAACAGCAGCAGAAGAATCAAGAATATGAAAGAACAGCATTTCCCATGCAGTCAAACATCGATCACAATAACTGTTATGATAATCTGAGATCAAAACATCAGTCAGAAGAATGTACCAAACAAGCCCCATCTGAATTAGGATTGAATATTGTGATTGTTTAATTGCTGTGTGATTAGAGAAAATGTTCATATGGAATCATGTATCACCTCACCAGTTTGCCTTAATTTTAAACTCTTAGAGGGAAAATCAAAATTAAGATAACACAACATGCATTTGCATTTTAGGTTAAAAACACAACTTATAAATTCCCAACCAAAAAAAAAAAAAGGGGGGGGGGGGAATTTAGTTATGTGACAAAAAAATAATAAAACATATTGTGCTTTCAAATTGTCATTTTCTATGCACCTTTCCTTAACAAAAACAAAGCATCAGCATTACTAGAATGAGCAAACCCACATTATTATGTGTAATATTATATTGGGCAAAGCGGTGAAGCTTCTTTGCTCCTACTGTTTGCCTGCAGCTTTTCTGTCTGTGAATCTAGAGCCTGGCCAGATCTACCTTTACAGATTAAAGAAATCTTGCTACCATTAAACAATTAATGATTTTTTACCATCCTAGAGAGAATAAAGATGCAACATAACCCTAAGGCAGATTGTAAAAGACAGTGCTAAGGATTGCATTTGTGCCTTAATCTCTGTGTGCGCAATGTGTTCAGGCATAATAAGTCTTCTCTGTCAACAAGAGGAGTGAAATGTGAACATCAGAACTAGTAAAATCTAAGTTCTCCTTTACAAGGTTTGTTATCTTTGACCATGTATTATGCCAGGTCTGTTAGAACATTCCAAATAGCTCAACTTAAGCTTTGTGCCTTGTACGGGTTACATTAGTCTGTTGGACATGCTGCACTGCAGAACTCTTGCTTTTGCTATACAACTTAGCTTTACCTTGCTTGCTTCTGTGTATGCAAGTAGTGTCCTGTGTGGGATGAGAATAACTCCCATGACCAGGTTGCTCACAAAAACAAAAAGGGGGATTTGTGGCAATGCCAGCGACGAGCAGTGTGAGCAATCTGGCAGTGCAGGCCTAGAGCCTGCCATGGTGGTAAGCCATGCTCAGCATAAGTGCAGAAGAGGCTAGCAGTGTAGCAAGAGAGTGCTGTGCCTGCAGCATGTAACTAAAGCAGGGCACTGGTAGCTGTAAACACAGAGAGTTATCTGGGAATAACAGGACACACACCTTCAGCAACAACCTCGCGTGGCATTAGTAGTGTGACCAATAATCTATAACAGTAGGATGTGTGGTCACTTGTGGGCACCAATGAAGCTATGCCAATGATGCTCTCTGAGTCTGTATAAGCTGCTGAGGTTCCCTTAATACACACTATGCTATGCTACACTCAACAAACAATGCTAGATCATGTTGGTCATCTGTATTGACTCTGTTCACCATCGCCAACAGCCAACTATTAAATATTAATAACAGGCATAACAGGACTCCTTCCCAGTACAGACTGTGCCCACTCCCAGGAAGGGCTACACCACCTGAAGCCTTCCAACCACTCATCTGTGTCTCTTTTCCGTACAACCTATATTCCCTTTCCCACTCCCTGACAGACAGGGTGCCACCCCAGTACAAACTGTATGCCTGTTCCTTGGAGCTCGAGGTTTTGGTGTGCCCTATCCCCAGTCAGAAAGGCACCACAGCATCTGGGAGGAACCATTCCAAATACTCTGGGATAGAGCAGACCCTGCACACAGGGAAGAAGGCCAACTGCAGCTGGGCTGTGGCAGGAGGAGTCTGCTTACCCAGACACAGGAATTGTCCTCCCCCAGACTCCTCACTGCTGTGGCCACATCTGGATGCTTGGTGTCTAGATGTGGGGTTCTGCAGTCTGACAGAGCAGGGAGGAACTTCAGAGACTGCAGAGGAGATCTGCCAGGATGGGGTTGACATCTCTGTGGATGAGGCTGAGGGCCCTGGGCTGCTTCAGCCTGCTGACGCTCAGGGCACTGCCACAGCAGTGTGCACATGGCTGAAGGCTGGTTTCAGAGAGGATGGAGTTCTTCTGGGGAGTGGAGAGAGACCAAAAGCTTCACAAAGTGCAGCTTGAAAGCTTCAGAGAGGATGGAGCTCTTCTAGGGAGAGGGAAGAGACCACAACCTCCACAAAGTGCAGCTTGGAACGCTCAGAGTGGAGAGGAGGCCAAAGAAATGTCCCTCAAAGGGCAGAGCTGCTATGCATGAGGCCATCCAGAGGTGTCAGGAAATGGCAGGGAGAGATGAGACAGCTCAGGGAAGCAATGGAAATGGCAGGGGGAGAGCTGGGTGGAGAGGCAAGATTGGTGTCAGCAGCCTGAAGGGAAAGAGGAGCAGGCATGGGACAGAGGATGCAGTAGGGATGGCCAAGGGCTCTAGCAAGGCTGAGAGGCCCAACAGGACCAGGGTCTTTGTCCCCTTGGCTCTGGCACTTGCCTCTGCCATCAAGGCCTGTGAGGGGAAAGTTGGCTTTGAGGCTTTGAGGTTCTTCTATTGCAAGGGCAGTGGTCAGGGCTTGGCCTTTCTGCTTCCTAGACCAAAAGCAAGTTTTTCTGCCCTGCACTTTGCCTTTGTCTCCCTGCAATCCTGGCCTCTAACAAGCTGCTCTAAGGAGTCCCTGGGGAGCCTTTGTCAGTAACAAGCCTCAGTGAGGCCAATCAGTGCTTCAAGGTACTTTGGAGTTTGCTTCTGACTTGGACTTGTTGAGAGGCTTCTTGGCAGTACCTTGGCAGAGTCTCCTGGCAGTACCTAAGGATGATGTAATCAGCCCCAAATACTCCATGGGGCTCATTAAATACTGCTGAACCTCTAATTCTTGCCAAGGTTTCTGCAGCTAATTGGAGAGGTTTTTATTGCACAAAGCATCTGATAAAAAGTATTTTTAAAGGTACATTTCATTCCTTTTCAGCAGGAGTTGTCTCTTTGCAAGCAAACCACAGCAAAACCTGACAAGGTCCTACCCTGGTCACTGCTCACCCTCACTCCCCACTGCCCCCAGCAGAGCCCTGAGCCACAGCTGAGGGACAGCATCTGCCTTGCCAGGGGCTGGGGTGCAGGACTTGTCCCTTTGGATCAATGAAACCCCTCCAGGTTTGCTCAGCAGCAGAGCCACCTTTAGCTTCTTGTCTTGACCTGGCAGCACTGCCTCAGTTCTCTGCTCTCCCCACAGCCTGGAGTTGCTTCAGTGCCTCCAGTGGTGCTTCCCTTGCATCCACTGTCTCCTTCTGCTTTAACCAGACCCAGGGGACACTTTCCCAGTATGCTTCATTGGGACCAGTAAAGAGTAGAAGGAACTTCAGAGTTTGAATCTGACTTTGACTTCTGGAGAGGTTTCATCAGCTTCCTCTCAGTCCCTGAGGTTTACAGGGCAACAAAAGCTACCAGAGGAGTTATTAAAACACCATGGGCTGGTCCTCTGCCTCCCTATTGGGCTGGACTCCTGGGCTGGTAGGAGCTGCTGGCAAGCAGGCAGCACTGCAGAGAGAGAGATCTGGCCAGGAGCAGCTGCTCTGCACAGCACAGTCGGGCTGAGGACACTGCCAGAGGATCTCAGGGAGATGAGGAAGGCAGAGAGAGCTTCAAGGGGGCCAGGACTGGGAGGATGACTGAGAGCTCACTGGAGGAGAAGCCACTGCAGTCACTGACACAGTGAGGCTGCGGGTGCAGGACACTGCAGCTGTAGCTCCTGGAGGCATCTCCATCTCTGCAGCTGATGCTCAGCTGAAGGCTCCTGGAGTGTGCACACAGAAGGATGAGCAAAGCCCTTCAGTTCCATCCTGTGAGCAGCAGTGAGCAGAGCTGGGTAAGGAGAAGGCTTCACCCCCAGCCCCTCTGCCTTTCTCTCTTCCCTTCCCTGTCTCTGCAGCACTGCAGGCCTGCTCCCTGTTTCTCCACCTCTCCATGGGACTCTTGTTCTCTGGGACTGGGTTGGTGGTCACTTTCTGTTCTGACTCCAAAGGAATCGTCATGGCAATTCTGCATCCCTGCTGCACTTGAAGCTGTGATGAACTGTGCCATTTTTTGGTAGTGATGAGACTGAGCTGATCCATTCTTCCTGAAGCTCAGGGACAGGGGTTACAATGAGGCTGAGAGAAATGTGCCCTAACTTGTCACTGCCTTTCCCTCCTTGGACAGGTCTCCATGGCCAGAGGCAGCAGATGGCCAACAGCAGCTCCATCACCCACTTTCTCCTCCTGCCATTCCCAGGCACAAGGCAGCTGCAGCTCCTGCACTTCTGCCTCTTCCTGGCCATCTACCTGGCTGCCCTGCTGGGCAATGGCCTCATCATCAGCACCATAGCCTGGGACCACCACCTCCACACCCCCATGTACTTCTTCCTCCTCAACCTTGCCCTCACTGATATAGGTTCCATCTCCACCATTGTCCCAAAATCTATGGCAAATTCCCTGTGGGACACCAGTGACATCTCCTACGCAGGATGTGCTGCACAAGTCTTTTTCTTTTTATTTCTGCTTTCGGCAGAGTATTTTCTCCTCACCACCATGTCCTACGATCGCTACGTTGCCATCTGCAGACCCCTGCACTATGAGACCCTCCTGGGCAGCAGAGTTTGTCTCCACCTGGCAGCATCTGTCTGGGCCTGTGGCTTTCTCTATGCTCTGCTGCACACAGCCAATACATTTTCCCTGCCCCTCTGCCAGGGCAGTGCTCTGCACCAGTTCTTCTGTGAAGTCCCCCAGATCCTCAAGCTCTCCTGTTCCACATCCTACCTCAGGGAACTTTGGCTTATTGTGGCCAGTGGCTGCTTAGTATTTGTCTGTTTTGTGTTAATTATAGTGTCCTATGTGCAGATCTTCAGGGCAGTGCTGAGGATTCCCTCTCAGCAGGGACGCCACAAAGCCTTTGCCACCTGCCTCCCTCACCTGGCTGTGGTCTCCCTGTTTCTCAGCACTGGCTTCTTTGCAAACCTGAAGCTCTCCTCCATCTCCTCCCCATCCCTGGATCTGGTGGTGTCAGTTCTGTATTCAGTGGTGCCTCCAGCAGTGAACCCTCTCATCTACAGCCTGAGGAACCAGGAGCTGAAGGCTGCCCTGAACCAACTGATCTCTGGATGCTTTCAGAAGCAATAAACTCTTTTCTTCTCCTGCAGAGCAGTTCTGATGTCACTCAGTGCAGGCCCAGCCTGGCTGCTCAACTTCTGGCTGCTGCTGGGGCTGTTCCCCTTGTGAGAATGTTGTTGCCACACAAATGTCTTTCTTCAGACCATTTCTGGTTCAGTGTTGTCCTGTCTGCTGTGACCCATAGGCTGCAGACATGAGGAGCTGTGCTCCCTGGGTTTTCAACAATAAACTACCCTACTTCTCTGAGTTCTTTCTTCCTGAGTTGCTTGTCTGAGTTCCTTCCTCCAAGGCTTCTGTGGAGCTGCAGGGCAGTGCCTGTGTGCAGAGGTGGAGGGGCAGAGTCCCAGCACAGCAGCAGTGCCAGGGAGCCTCAGAGCTCAGCAGCTCTTTCTTCCCTTCCACCCTCTCCTGCTGAGCCTCTGTGCTGGGGCAAGGCCTGAGTGCTCTGGCAGCTTGGGCACTGTGCTGCTGTGTGGCAGTGCTGGGACTGGAGACAGGGAGAGTCCAGGGCTGCTTGTGGGACAGAGCTGTGCTCCAGAGCAACACTGCCATCAGAACAGGTGGTCTCCTCATGCCTTCATCCCCCAACTCCCTGCCTTTACAGACTGCACCTCCTCAGAGTCCAAAGTGTTTACCCTGACCCCCTTCCAGTGTAGACTCAGTCCAAACATGGTTCCTTTATCTCCTCCCAGCACAGATGTGGTCTCATCCCAGTACAGACTGGATCATACTGTCCTCTGGCATTGCAGCCTAGGTCCCATCCCTGCACAGAAGCTATGTCCTGGCTCCCTTCCCAGTACTGAATGCATCCATCCCAGTACGAACTGCACACCCTCATGCGCTCCCAGGGCAGTCTGGGCCCTGTCCCAGTACAAACAGGATCCCTTTCATCCCTCCAAATGCACCCTAAAAACTTAACCCCCTTATGCCCACTCAGTACAGCCTGGACCCCATTCCAGTACAAGCTGCATTCCTTGGGCACATTCCAGTACAGTCTGATCCCTACATAGTACAATTGGGAACCATTTAACCTTTTCCATTACAGACCTGGTCACATCTCAGTACAAACTGCATCTCCAGAAACCCTCCCAGACAAACTGGGCCCCATCTCAGTACAACCTGAGTCCCTTGGCCGCATCCCAGTACAGTCTGGGACTCATCCCAGTATACACTTGGTTCCTTTAAAACCTCCCACCACAGACTGGGCCCTGTCACAGTCACAACTCCATACCCTCATCACACCAGAGTCCAGTATGGGCCATCTCCCATTTCAAACTGGGTCCCATTAACATCCCCAAGTACAGCCCAGGCCTTGTCCCAGTACAAACTGATTCCACTCATCCCATCCTGTGTTGTTTCATATTTTTATCAGTGCTATAGACAGAGGGATGGAGACATCATCAGCAAGTGTGTAGATGGCACCAAGCTGAGTGGTGCTGTTGAGATGCCAGAGGGACAGGATAGCATCCAGAGGGCCCTGGACAAGCTGGAGAAGTGGTGCCCAGGTGACCCTCATGAGGTTCTACAAGAGCAAGAGCAGGGTCCTGCAGCTGGGCTGGAACAATCCTCACTATCAGTAGAGGCTGGGGGAGGAGGTTACAGAAAGCAGCCCTGAGGAGAAGGCTTGGGTGTGCTGGTGGGGGAGAAGCTGGCCAGGAGCAGGCAGTGTGAGCTTGCAGCACAGAAGGCCAAGGGCAGCCTGGGCTGCATTCAAAGCAGCATGGCCAGAGATGGAGAGAGAGGATGCTGCCAGTTTATGATGCTCTGGTGAGACCTCCCCTGGAGTACTGCATCCAGCTCTGAAGTCTCAACACAGGAAGGACATGGAGGAGTTCCAGGGGATGGCCACAAAAATGATCAGGGGGTTGAGCTCCTCTGCTATGAGGACAGGCTGAGGGAGCTGGGGTTGATCAGACTGAAGAACAGAAGGCTCTCAGGAGACATAATAGCTGCTTTTTAGTGCCTGAAGGGTACTGTATGCAGAGAGACTGTTTGCAAAGGCCTGCAGGGACAGGACCAGGGGCAATGGCTTCAAACTAGAGCAGAGCAGATTTAGATTGGGTGTGAGGATATTGCAACACTGGAATATGTTGCCCAGGGTGGTGGTTGAGGCCCCATCCATGCAGATATTCAAGGTGAGGTTCAACAGGGCTCTGGGCAGCCTGATCTAGTTGAGGACGTCCCTTTCTGTCTTCAGGGGATTGCACTGGATGACTTTTGGAGGTCCCTTCCAACCCAGACCATTCTATGATTCCATGATCCCAGTACAGACTGGGCCTCAATGAAGTAAAACTGGATCCCCTCACCTGCTCCCAGTACCACCTGGTTCCCTCCTAGTGCAAAATGGATGCTCTGAGCCCCTCCCAGTACAGTCTGAACTCCCTCCCAGGACAGAATGCATCCACAGACCTCCTCTCAGCACACACTGAGCTCTCTCAGAGGACAAAGTGGATCCATCCCAGTTCACTCTGTAACCTCTTCTTACAGAAATCAGATCTCATGGTCCCCTCCCAGTCTAGTCTGGGCCACGTGCCAACACAAACTGCTTTGCTTTTGCCTCTCCCAGTTCAGACTTGGCTCTCTCCCACTGCAACTTGCTCCCCTGTCTCACTCCCAGTACAGTGTGGGCTCCCTCCCAGTACTAACAGGAGCCCCTGGTGTGCTCTAGTAAAGTCTTTGACACCTCCCAGTAAAAGTTGACCCCATGGCCTCTCCCAGTAACACTGGGGCTTGTCCCATTGCACTCTGAAACGCTAATCCTGTCCCAGCACAGACTGGGCCCTTCCTGTACAAACTGGATCCCTGCAGGCTGGGGCTCTCCAGCTCGAGAGAGAGAGATCTGCTGGAGAGAGTCCAACAGAGGCTAGGAGGATGAGGAAGGGACTTGAGCATCTCTGTTGCCAAGCCACTGTCCATTATTGACCTGGAGTCCTGGCTCACTGGGGAGGTGCCAGGGTATTGGAGAGGAGCAAATGTGACACCCAGCTCCAAGAAAGGAAGAGAGGAGGATCCAGGAAACTATAGAGCTGGCAGTGTGTTTAGCAATGATGACCATTGGAATCAATACAGCTGACCAATATGATCGGATAGTGATCCTTTATTGTTCCAGTATTGCAGGCCTATGGCAAGGGCTATGGTGTCAGTACAGCACAGTAAAGTAAAGCATGGAAGAAGAGATAGGACAGGCAGAAGTGTGTAGCAAGGAAACTGCTACAACTTACATAAACTTGTATTCTAACTTGGAGTGCCTTGTTGGCATGGACTCATTGGTTCCCTAGGAGTGACCACACATCACACTATAATAGATTATTGGTCCAACTACTGCTGACACACGAGGTTTGTTGATGCAGGTGCATGTCCTGTTGTCCCAAGATAGCTTGCTGTGTTTCTAGCTACCAGCGTCTTGTTTTAGTTACAGTGCTGCAGGCACAGCAAGCACTGTTTTGGTACACTGATAGCTGGCTCTACACTTATGCTGAGCATGGCCTACCATCATGTCAGGCTCTAGGCCTGCACTGCCAGATTGCTCACACTGCTCGTCGCTGGCATTGCCACACTCCCCAACTGCTGTTCCAATCAGTTTCAATTCTAAATTCTATAACTCATTTGGTTTGTCTGAAGTGCCCAGGCACAAACATTCTGTAGAGGTGGTTCCACCAACCAAATACTTCTACCTGTGAATGGAAACTAAATCCCCTGCTGCAGAGTTTGTATATCAATAGACTGCCAATATATCTATTCATTGATATCCTTGCTGCTCATTCCCGAGGGCACATCTACAACATTCCTGTAGGGAAAAAGAAGCTTGGTTCCTATCTCTGGCTTTGGAAGATGGCCAAGAACAAACAGTGGATGAAACAAGCAGCAGGCCCCAGCAAGGCAAAGGAAATCTCTGCTCCTCTGTCCAGGCCTGTGTTTCAGCTGTGAAAGAATTGTCCCAGGAGTTCCATTGGCTCCAGATGAAGTTTTTGTTCCCCACCTTTACAGTCTTGTGTTTCAGCCATGAGCAGCAGCTGCTCCCCTGTCCAAGGCAGAGAATCTGGGAGGCACACACCACAGCACACCCTCTGCTTTACTTGTGTGACCATGGGCAGGATGTGAGGAAGTGGAAGGGAAAACCCAATCCAGTCCTGGCTTCATGAGTCTGTGACTTACAGGGGAATTGTTGCCCCAGAGATGCTGCCTCAGTTTCCAGTGAGAAATGGCCTAAGAAGAGCAGGGAAGCTGAAACTGCGTCCTCCCTATGTTCTCCCCACCGGGCTGCTCCTGCCATCCCGGCCGCCGTTCACCCGAATCCAGGCGGAGTTCCCGGGATTTGGCACCACTTGTTGCCTGTTGTAGGTGTGGCGACCTGGTTCAGGGACGGCGCGACGACCACCCCCGGGCCGCTCGGTCCATCAGCTCGCGGACACCAATGTGGTGGATGGCAAATGGCATTTACTGATAGGTGACACAGTATTATATAGCTTTGGTTTACAATGTCACTTCCGTCTGCTTACATCATCTATCAGGAGAGGTGCTCTATCTTCCCATACAGCACGAGATCTTCTGGCCACCGGACCCTAAATACCTACATTTCCCCCCTCCCTATGCACAACTGAATTAACTAAAATATAAACCACACTATACTATACAAGACTATACTATAAAATACTATAAAAATATAAAAAGTTATAAAAATATATACCACACAAACATGTTCCCCCTCCCTATGCACAACTAAATTAGCTAAACAAAACCAATCCTTAAAAAAAATTCTATTCCTGTTTTAATTCTATATTTTATAACAATCCTAAACAGTAGACAACATAAAATTGGATAAAAACATCAGGCACGCTATCCTTGACTAAAAAGGCTAAAAGTATAAAAAAGTATAAAAACCATAAAAATATATCCCACAACCTTACAGTAACAAACATAAGGCACACTGGGCAAGTGGTAATTGGGGCACAACTAGAGATAATTGGAGAGATACTGACCAGGGACATTTCTAGAGCATTTGTGGATTTTCTACAAACATGATGTTGACCTTCTCCAGCCGGCTCTTGAGAAAAGACACGAGCCTATTCAATATCCAAGGCCCAGAGATCAGTGCCACCATGATCATTGCAATCGGCCTGTTACATTTTCCCTTATCACTCGATGACTTGCAAGGTCCCGTAGGATCCACCTGTATGGCTGATGGTGAGGGCAATCTAATTCTGCCTGTCCTATAGTGACAAGCTCCAAAGTCTTGGATAGGTTGCTTGCCGACTTGTCGAGTTCTCTTGCCACCGGGGTATAAGGGTCACAGGGGTGTCCGATGATCCGGTCCTGTGAACAGAAACTCACAGCCCAGTCAAAAATCAATCTACAAGTTTGTTTTATATTGAATGGGAGCATGTTGTCTCCCCCAAAAACCCCATCTACGAGGGTGGAGACCATGGCAGAATTAAGCCCTTTGTCTGCGATGGCTTTGACAATCGCTTGTACATCCTTAGGATTTGTTGGTGAGTAGACCCTTTGTCCCCCGTCCGCCACCCGGACCGGGAACGCTAGCGTGGCCCAAGGGGCCCGACTGGCACACGCAATCTTTATTTTCCGCCAATCCGTGAGAGGAAGTTTTCCCCCTCGCGGTTCTTCTTTATTGTGGACGGGGATACTTTGGCTTTTGACTCTGTCTAGCCCCATTTCCTCCTCCTCTGAGTTTGAATCAGTTGCGAGCCACTCGTCCCAGCTAGTAGCTGACCCGGAGTCGGAACTCAACTGACTGACCACTTCCGGGTCCCTGTACTTTGTTGTTGTACTCCGGCCCTGCCCACTTCCCTTGCGGGTGGGCTGTTCCCTTCCCCTTGGTTCATCCTGCCTTCCGCTCGGGCTGTGGCCCCGCCCACTTCCCTTGCCACTCCTTCCTTCTGGACTCTCCCCGCCTTCCACTCGGCAGGGTGTATTCCAGATGGTCGCTCTGATTGTGCTTATTGGTTGTAGCGCTTCCTCCCTGTCCCCGCTGGGAGCATCCTCGCCCAGCCCTTCCCTTTGCCACTCGGCGCCATCTTGGGGCATATAGGGCGGTGGTCTCACCCTAGCTTCAGCGCCCCTGGCTTCCTCAGCTAGCTCACCCCAGGAGGGCAGTGCGTGCTTCTGTCCGTCCGTAGGGGGGTCAGGGTTTGGGGGTTGAGGGGGTGAGGGATGCAGGGACGGAGGGGGTGTGCCATCCTCTCGTGAATATTTAGACTCCACAGAATCATCGCCGGCTGGGGGGTGCGGAGTCTGCGTGGTGCCCTGACTCCAATTTCAGGGTGGCCAGTAAACACTCTTGTGCCACCCTCCAAGTTTCCTGCTCTTGTATAGCTTCCTTTAGGGCCTGTTCAACTCTCCCCCATGACTTAAGATTTTTCCCAGAACCTGAGGACTCCGTCTCCTCAGCTAACGCTTTAGTACATTTATCCCACACTTCAGGGTGGAGAATATCCACCGGCTGGTCAGTGACCCCAAGTTGTAAAAGCCTCACAACTGCAAGGGTAAAATCTTTAGGCTTACACTCAATACCCCACTGCTTATGTAATTGGGATACGACCTTCACGAGAGCTTCCCTCCTCCTCACGGCTCTGGGGAATTACTGTACAAGGGGATCTGCACAAGGTACCCCTCCTCCTTGCAGGTCCTGAGAACTTGTATTCTCTCCACCTTGCGGCTCCTGGGAGCGTCCTCCCTATGTTCTCCCTGCCAGGCTGCTCCTGCCATCCAGGCTGCCATTCACCCGAATCCAGGCGGAGTTCCTGGGTTTCAGCACCACTTGTTGCCTGTCATAGCCGTGGTGACCTGGTTCAGGGACAGCGTGACAACCACCCCCGGGCCGCTCGGTCCATCAGCTCGCAGACACCAATGTGGTGGATGGCAAATGGCATTTACTGGTAGGTGACACAGTATTATATAGCTTTGGTTTACAACGTCACTTCCATCTGCTTACATCATCTATCAGGAGAGGGGCTCTATCTTCCCACACAGCGTGAGATCTTCCGGCCGCCGGACCCTAACTACCTACAGATCCCCACACCTGGATGTTTTGGAAGCTGAGTACTGGGATGCAAGCCACAGTTCGCTTTCACTTGGAGGCGTGGAAGGAGTCACTGGACTCAGTTGCCCCAGAGGTGGAAACACAGCCCCAGCATTTGCAGCATTTGGACTGGGCATGGACTGATCCAGACTGTGCTGGAACAGAATGGAGCTGCAGAGCACCTGCAGTGAGCAGCCCTCTGGGTCCTGCAAAGCCACCTCCTGTGGAGTGAGAATGGACAGTGCCTGAGGTGTGCTGCTGATCGCTGCTGGGCATGGTGCAGGTGGCACAGAATGAGGGCTTGGCAATATCAAAGGTTAAGTTGAAAATTTGCTGCCATTACTCCACACCACCCTGCCTCATGCCACCTTCACAGGGACAGTGCTGGCTGGAGCAAAGTACTACAGGGCCTGAAGTTCAGATGGCAACATCAGAGGCTTCCTTTTCTGGTTGCTGCTGTTGGGTTCTGGCTCTCAGGTGCTGGCAATAATTGGTGTTCAGAAGGGTAGGAGGTGTTGGTTGCTGCTGGTGTCCCCAGTCCCTGAGAACTGCAAAGGAAAAAGAGATAATTTTTGGTGCTGGAAAGGCCCTCTCAGAGGGGTCATGATTACTGTGGTGGGTTAGAGGCAGACCCCCTCCCCACTACAACCATCCTCTGATACCAAGAATGTGCTGGGTTGAGGCAGCCCCCTCCCCCCACCATGGGCAGGAATAAACACTCAGGACAAATGGATTGCTAAAGTGATGAAAGTTTAAATGGAAAGCATTGAATGTTTACAGACAACCCAAAGCGCAGTGACAAAGAAAGATCCCAAAACAAACCCAGAGGCATCCCATTCCCACCTGAAGGTACACCCGAGACCCCCAGGGCTCCTTCTTCCCCCTCCCTCTGCTGGGCTAGTCTCAGCTGGCCAGGTCTGAGACTGCCCATCCCCCCGTGGCCTTGGGCCTAGCAGGCCCAAAGCCAGCAGATATCTCCCCCAGTTACTGGCTGGCAGAGGAGGAAGAAAGACAAAGTGCCAGGCCCAGCACTGGATCTTATAGTGGTGCAAAGAATCATGGTAGGAAATACACACAATTTCCTGTGTCCACCCCTCTGGGCTGGACTTCTGGACACAGGAAGTGAACACATCAGGGGGGCACCCAGCTCAAACTGCAACATGTACACACTGAAGTGATCATTCTAAACATAGACAGAAGAGTATTACAAACTGGGTTTGTAAATATTGCTGATTGGATTAATCCTTGTGTTGGTAGAGCCCTGTTCATTCTCATGTCTGCAAAGGGCCCTGCAGAAGATAAGGAGCTCTGGGCAAAAAGGAGGAATTGTAGATAAAGCAGGTGGCCATGGGCAGCTTTAACCTTGAACTGAGCAGAGCTCTGCCCTTGAATCAGGAATGTAAACAACACCAGGAAAGAAGATCTGTGAACAACAAAGGAAGAAACAGAGAGAATTCCCCAGGCCACCAAAAGGAGGAGAGAGGTGCCTGGACACCAAGCCTAAACCAATCACTTAAGTACAAAGGGCACATGGACACAGAAAGGAAAATATATAAGCCATGATGTGTAGGAATCAAGTGGCCTCTGCTGCTGGCTGCTGCTTGAGCACATCTTGGTGTCATCATTTTCTTGACCACCAGCACTGCACAGCCTTAGCTGTTGAGTTTTTCCAGTTCTCTGAGTCACTTCTTTCTGTTGTTTGTTTGGAGAACCTTGAGTTTTCCCTTCCATCAGCTATCCAGGAGAAGTTCTCCTCACCTTGCACTGCCTGTTTTGGAATCTCTTGGTTTTGTCACAAGACATTGGTTTGGTCACCAGTTGTGTTCAGACTTTTCCCAAACCTCCACAAAGTGCAGCTTGGAAGGTTTAGAGTGGAGGTGAGGCCAAAGAAATGTCCCTCAGAGGGCAGAGCTGCTATGCATGAGGCCATCCAGAGGTGTCAGGAAAGGGCAGGGAGAGCTGAGACAGCTCAGGGAAGGGATGGAAATGTGTGGTCGTTTGAGGCTGTGCCTTTAAGAACAAACACTGCTGGAACACACTGGCTAATGTTTTCGGTACTAGAACCAAAACATTCTGATATTCTAAACGAATTTCATTGGTTGATAAACAAAAATTCAGCTTTAGATTGTGAAGCGGTTGGAAATTTTTTTTTCTCAGTTCAGTTTGGTTTGGGAGTTGAGGGAGTTGGAAGTTTCAGCCTGTTCTCCCTGCCTGCTTCTTCTGCGAACTGCTGGAGTTGGCCTTCAGATAAGCAAAAACTAATCCTGCATGGGCTTTTGAAGCTTATTAACTACTCTTTTCCTTAGTAACTTGCCTTTCTTTCTCTCTAACCCCTTTTTGGGGAAAAAGGGAGGTAGGGGGGGGAGAGGGGGTTCCAAGGAAGGGATCCCTCCCTCGGGGAGGGATTTTTGTTGTGTTATTTCTCTTTGCTGTGTATTTCTGTGTATACATTGTAAATACCTGTATATATTGTGTTATATATAACCTGCTTTCCATATATGCTTGTAAATATATAGCTTGCTCTTTCGACTGGGCTAGTTGTGGTTTCTTACTCTGTGGAGGAGGGAGAGCTAAGCCCTCTCTCAACCTACCACAAAATGGCAGGGGGAGAGCTGGCTGGGGAAGAAAGATTGGTGTCAGCAGCCTGAAGGGAAAGACCTGCAGGCATGGGACAGTGTAGGAGAGGCTGCAGTAGGGATGGCTAAGGGCTCTGACAAGGCTGAGAGGCCCAACAGGAACAAGGGCTTTGTCCCCTTGGCTCTGGCACTTGCTTCTGCCACCAAGGCCTGTGAGGAGAAACTTGGCTTTGAGGGTTTGAGGCTCTCCTATTGCAAGGGCAGTGGTCAGGGCTTGGCCTTTCTGATTCCTACACCAAAGGCAAGTTTTCTGCCCTGTATTTTGCTTTTTTCTCCCTGCAATCCTGGCCTCTAACAAGCTGCTCTAACGAGTCCCTGGGGAGCCTTTGTCAGTAACAAGCCTCAGTGAGGCCAATCAGTGCTTCAAGGTACTTTGGAGTTTGCTTCTGCCTTGGACTTCTTGAGAGGCTTCTTGGCAGTACCTTGGCAGAGTCTCCTGGCAGTACCTAAGGATGATGTAATCAGCCCCAAATACTCCATGGGGCTCATTAAATACTGCTGAACCTCTAATTCTTGCCAAGGTTTCTGCAGCTAATTGGAGAGGTTTTTATTGTACAAAGCATCTGATAAAAACTGTTTTTAAAGGTACAGTTAATTCCTTTTCAGGAGCAAAACCTGACAAGGTCCTACCCTGCTCACTGCTCATCCTCACTCCCCACTGCCCCCAGCAGAGCCCTGGGCCACAGGTGAGGGACAGGATCTGCCTTGCCAGGGGCTGGAGGTCAGAGCTTGGCCCTTTGGGTCAATGAAACCCCTCCAGGTTTCCTCAGCAGCAGAACCACTTTGAGCTGCTTGTCCTGACCTGTCAGCACTGCCTCAGTTCTCTGCTCTCACCACAGCCTGAGGACACTTGCCCTGTAGTGTCCCCCAGGTGGAACCAATTAGCACTTCAAGAAACTCCAGAGTTTGACTCTAACTTTGACTTCTGGAGAGGTTTCATCAGCTTTCTCTCAGTCCCTGAGGCTTACCTGGAACCAAAGTCACCACAGGGCTCCTTTAAATGCCCTGGGCTGATCATCTGCTGCTGAGCTGGGCCAGGCTCCTGGGCTGCATGGAGCTCTGTCCAGGAGCAGCTCCTCTGCACAGCACAGCAGGGCTGAGGGCACTGCCAGGGCATCTCAGGGAGATGAAGAAGGCAGAAAGAGCTTCAAGGTGGCCAGGACTGGGAGGATGCTGAGAGCTCACTGGAGGAGAAGTCACTGCAGTTGCTGACAGGGTGAGTCTGAGGTGCTCTTGAGCCTTTCCTGGCAGGGACAGCTCCAGGCAGGAGAGATATGGGCTGGGGATGAGGGGAAGCTGCCAAGAAGCCCTGGGGGAGGCTGTGTTCAGGCTGCTCTCTCAGTACTTCTCTGCAGATGTCTCTGGGTGCTGTCTGCTGGGCAATGACTCTTTAGAACATCTCATCTCCAGGATCCCTGACGGCTCTGCCCCTCCTGCTGGGCTTGGAGCTGGCCCCAGGAAGGCCCAGATCTGCCATAGGGTATTGGGCAGTGCTGAGCCTTTCCTTGGGGGTCAGCACTCTGCTCCCAGAGTCCTTTGATTCTCTTCAGGAGAGGCTGTGTCCTGCTCTGTCTCTCACAGCTGCACCTGTGGACTGGGACAGAGAAGAGTTCACAGAGCTGTCCTTTGAAGCAGTGCTGCCCTGCTCTCCTCAGAGCACAGAGAGCTGGGGAGGTTCTAATGGCTAATTTGGGCAGAACATCTGCAAGGCAGCACAGGGGAAAGTGCAGGGCAGAGGGAACAGCCTGATGGGCAGAGTAGCGCCACTGTAGCAGAGCCAAGATGAGCCTCAGTTCCTGCTCCTCACAGCAGCCTCAGCCAGAACAAAGCAGACAGCAAATCCATTTCAGTGGGGGATGGCTGTGCCCCCTGGAGTGCTTCTTCTCAGAGGAGTCTGTCATCAAGTTTTGCTTTCTTTTCTTTCTTAGGCATTCCCACAGGCAGCAGATGGCCAACAGCAGCTCCATCACCCACTTCCTCCTCCTGCCATTCCCAGGCACAAGGCAGCTGCAGCTCCTGCACTTCTGCCTCTTCCTGGCCATCTACCTGTCTGCCCTGCTGGGCAATGGCCTCATCATCACCACCATAGCCTGGGACCACCACCTCCACACCCCCATGTACTTCTTCCTCCTCAACCTCGCACTCCTTGACCTGGGTGCCATCTCCACCACTGTGCCCAAGTCCATGGCCAATTCCCTGAGGGACATCAGGGACATCTCCTATGCAGGATGTGTTGCTCAGCTCTTTCTCTTTCTCTTCTTCATTTCAGCAGAGTTTTATCTCCTCACCACCATGTCCTACGATCGCTATGTTGCCATCTGCAGACCCCTGCACTATGAGACCCTCCTGGGCAGCAGAGTTTGTGTCCACCTGGCAGCAGCAGCCTGGGGCTGTGGGTTCTTCCATGCTCTACTGCACACAGCCAATACATTTTCCCTGCCCCTCTGCCACGGCAATGCTGTGGAGCAGTTCTTCTGTGAAATCCCCCAGATCCTCAAGCTCTCCTGCTCCACATCCTACCTCAGGGAACTTTGGCTTATTGTGGCCAGTGCCTGTTTATTCTTTGTCTGTTTTGTGTTGATTGTGGTGTCCTATGTGCAGATCTTCAGGGCAGTGCTGAGGATCCCCTCTCAGCAGGGACGCCACAAAGCCTTTGCCACCTGCCTCCCTCACCTGGCTGTGGTCTCCCTGGTTACAAGCACTGCCTCCATTGCCTACCTAATGCCCTCCTCCATCTCTTCCCCATCTCTGGATCTGTTGGTGTCAGTTCAGTACTCAGTGGTGCCTCCAGCAGTGAACCCTCTCATCTACAGCCTGAGGAACCAGGAGCTCAAGGCTGCCCTGAGCAAACTGCTCCCTGGATGCTTTCAGAAGCAATAAACTCTTTTGCAGAGCAGTTCTGATGTCACTCAGTGCAGACCCAGCCTGGCTTCTGTAATTTTTAGTGGTGGTAAATTTTTCTTGTTGATAATGTTGTCATTCCTTTTCTAACTCACTCTCTGCTTTCCTGACCAAGAGTGTGTACAACAGGACCTCTGTTCTTGCTTTGGTTAAAATAATAAAGAACCTTTCTTTAACATTCTTTTTTCCTGAGATCCTTCCTCCAAGCTTTCTCTGGAGCTTCAGGGTCTGGTCCTATGTCCAGAGTTTGGGGAGAAAAGAGTTCCTGCACAACATCACTGCCTGGAAGCACCAGAGCTTGGTCTCCAGGGCTGTTTCCTTTCCTCTTCCAGCCTCTCCTGTGTCAGTTCAAGGCCTGAGTGCTATGGCAGCTCGGTCATTTTTCTGCTGCATGCCAGTCCTGTGAGCACAGGCAGGGACAGGCCATGGGAATTATTCTGACTGAGCTGGCCCCCAAGAGCAGTTCCACAAAGACAGATGATCTGCTCAGGGCAGAGTCTGAAGGCTTAGGGCTTCATCTAAATTTTCTCTCCAGAGCAGACTGTGGTAGGTTGAAAGAGGGCTTAGCTCTCCCTCCTCCACAGAGTAAGAAACCACAACTAGCCCAGTCGAAGAGCAAAGCATTTACAGGCATATATGGAAAGCAGATTATATATAACACAATATATACAGGTATTTACAATATATACACAGAAATATACAGCAAAGAGAAATAACACAACAAAAATCCCTCCCCCAGGAGGAATCCCCTCCCTGTAACCCCCTCTCTCCCACCCTACCTCCCTTTTTCCCCAAAAAGGGGTTAGAGAGAAAGAAAGGCAAGTTATTAAGGGAAAGAGTTGTTAGTAAGCTTCAAAAGCCCATGCAGGATTAGTTTTTGCTTATCTGAAGGCCAACTCCAGCAGTTTGCGAAGAAGCAGGCAGGGAGAACAGGCTGAAACCCAAACTCCCCCAACTCCCAAACCGAACTGAACTGAGGAAAAAAAAAAAAATTCCAACTGCTCCACAATCTAAAGTTGCATTTTATCCATGCACCAATGAAATTCGTTTAGAATATCAGAATGTTTTGGTTCTAGTACCGAAAACATTTAGCCAGTGTGTCTCAGCACTGTTTGTTCTTAAAGGCACAGCCTCAAACGGTCACAGTCCACCCCTTTCTAAACAATTTCATTGGCTGTTCGTACTGTCCATCCAATCCAGAACAATATTTACAGTTTGTAAGTCAAGTTCATAGTCCATTCCGGCTATACTCAGATGTAGATGATTCAGAAGTCCAAGAAAATCAAAAATCAAGAAAATGGAAAACAGTTTGTCTCTCCGCAGACAAAGCGAAGAAAAGGGAAACAGGGAAACAGGAACACAGGGACTCTCAGCTGACTCAGGGCTCTCAGGGTTCTCAGGGTTCGTGCACTGTAGATTCCTCAGGGATTCTTCCTTTGGGCGTGTTGTAGCTGTACAACAGTCTGAAATTAAACTCTTTCAGCTAAAGTTAAATCTCTTTGTGGAATACACTGAATTCGAACATTCTCCTGCATTACCCAATAAGTGTGACCCGGACCTTCTGCTGAAACCACCCCTCGGACAGGTTTAGCCTCTCCTGAGGGCGAAAATACCCAAACAGTTTTACCTGACAGGTTCTCTTCTCTAACAACAGGAACTCTATCACCTTCTACTTTCTGTAGCAGATCTGAATGTGCCGGTCCAGCTCGGTTCACTGAACCTCTACTATTCACCAGCCAGGTTGCTTGTGCTAAATGTTTCTCCCAGTTTTTCACAGATCCACCTCCCATGGCTTTGAGAGTGGTCTTCAACAAACCGTTGTAGCGTTCAATCTTCCCTGCAGCCGCTGCATAGTAAGGAATGTGGAACATCCACTCAATACCGTGCTCTTTTGCCCAGCTCTTTACAAGGTTGTTCTTGAAATGAGTTCCGTTGTCTGACTCAATCCTCTCTGGAGTGCCGTGTCTCCATGGGATCTGTCTCTCCAGACCGAGAATGGTGTTGCGTGCAGTTGCGTGTGGAACTGGGTAAGTTTCCAGCCATCCAGTGTTTGCCTCTACCATAGTAAGCACGTATTGCTTACCAGAACGAGAGCGTGGTAGAGTGATGTAGTCAATCTGCCAAGCTTCACCATACCTGTACTTTGACCATCTGTCACCATACCACGAGGGCTTAATTCGCTTTGCCTGCTTAATAGCAGCACAAATGTCACAGTCATGGATGACTTGTGTGATAGCATCCATGGAAATGTCTATGGATCTGTCACGAGCCCATTGGTATGTTGCATCTCTGCCCTGATGTCCTGATGAATCGTGAGCCCACCGAGCTAAGAATATCTCACCTCGGTGTTTCCAGTCGAGATCAAGTTCAGAGTCCTTGTCTACTTGAGAAACTCTTGCAGCTAGATCTGCCTGATGGTTGTGCTGCAGTTCCTCAGTAGCTTTGCTCTTAGGAATGTGAGCATCAATGTGTCTCACCTTCACTGGAATTCTCTCAACTCGATCAGCAATGTCTTGCCACAGGTCGGCTGCCCAGATGGGTTTTCCTTTCCATTCTTTTTCCAGTCCTTTAGCCAACCCCATAGAGCATTGGCTACCATCCACGAGTCGGTGTAGAGATAAAGCTTTGGCCATCTCTCACGTTCAGCTACGTAGAGAGCTAGCTGGACAGCTTTTACCTCTGCAAACTGACTGGACTCTCCTTCTCCATCCTTCGCCTCTGCAACTCGGCGTGTTGGACTCCACACTGCAGACTTCCACCTTCGCTTGTTCCCGACGAGATGACAGGAACTGTCTGTGAACAAAGCATATTTCTTTTCATCATCTGAAAGGTCATTGTAAGGAGGAGCTTCCTCAGCACGAGTTACTCTCTCCTCTGGAGGTTTAGTACAGTTGGCATCTTCAGGCCAACTTGAGATCACCTCCACCAGACCAGGTCTTTCAAGATTTCCCATTCGAGCTCTCTGTGTTATCAGAGCCATCCACTTGAACCAGGTGGAATCTGTAGCATGATGTGGTGTGGAACCTTTGCCTTTAAATATCCAATTCAAAACTGGCAATCTGGGAGCTAAGAGAAGTTGTGATTCAGTTCCAATCACTTCAGAAGCTGCTTTCACTCCTTCATAGGCAGTTAGAATCTCTTTCTCTGTTGGAGTGTAATTAGCCTCTGAACCTCTCTAACCTCGACTCCAGAAACCAAGAGGTCGTCCACATGTCTCACCTGGGGCTTTTTGCCACAAGCACCAGGTTGGACCATTGTCACCTGCAGCCGTGTACAAAATGTTCTTAATGTCTGGACCATCTCGGACAGGTCCCAGACCCACTGCTTGAACTACCTCTTGCTTTATTTGGTCAAAGGCTGCTTGTTGTTCATGTCCCCAGTGGAAACTGTTCCTCTTTCGAGTCACATCATACAGAGGTTTCACGATCTGACTGTATCCAGGAATGTGCAGTCTCCAAAATCCCACTATCCCCAAGAAACATAGAGTTTCTTGCTTGTTCGTGGGATTTGCCTTGGTAGAGACTCTGTTTACCACATCCACTGGAATGTGTCGGCGTCCATCCTGCCACTGCACTCCCAGAAACTGGATCTCTGTGGTAGGACCTTTCACCTTGTCTCGCTTGATGGCAAAACCTTCATTCAGAAGAATGTCCATGATTTTGTTACCTTTCTTGAAGACTTCCTCAGCAGTTTTACCCCAGACGATGATATCATCGATGAACTGGATATGTTCTGGAGCACCACCTTCCTCCAGAGCATCATGCATCACTGCATGACAGATGCTTGAGCTGTGGATCCAGCCCATTGGCAGTCTGTTGAAAGTGTACTGGATTCCTCTCCAGGTGAAAGCAAACTGAGGCCTGCATTCCTCTGCTATGGGAATAGAGAAGAAGGCATTAGCAATGTCTATGGTAGCATACCATTTGGCCTCTTTGGATTCCAGCTCATACTGGAGTTCCATCATGTCTGGTACTGCTGCACTCATAGGTGGTGTTACTTCATTCAGGGCTCGGTAGTCCACTGTCAGACGCCAGTCTCCATTCGGCTTTCGCACAGGCCACACTGGACTGTTGAAAGGTGAATGAGTTTTGCTGATGACTTTCTGACTCTCCAACTGACGAATCAGATTCTGAATGGGCAACAAAGAGTCACGGTTGGTTCTGTATTGTCTGTGATGCACAGTCCGAGAAGCAACCGGCAATTTAATGTCCTGAATCTTGTGTTGTCCCACAACTGTAGATTCATCAGAAAGTTCAGGTCTAGCAGACAGTTTCAGCTTTTGTCTATCAGTTTCTACAGAAGCTACTCCAAAAGCCCATTTGTAACCTTCAGGGTCCTTGAAACGCCCTTCTCTCAGAAAATCAATTCCCAAAATACAAGGTGCATCAGGTCCGGTCACAACTGTATGCTTCTTCCACTGTTTACCAGTTAGACTTATATTAACCTCCACTTTACTTAACTCTTGAGATCCACCAGTGACTCCCAGAATAGTTATGGACTCTGATCCCTGATAATTTGATGGCAATATGGTGCTCTGAACTCCTGTGTCAACCAAGGCCCTGTACTTCTGAAATTGTGAAGTGCCAGGCCACTGGATGTACACATCCCAATAGATTCTGTTATCTCTATTACCCCTCTCCTCCCCCTGGCAGGAGGCAGGGCACCCCTAATTATGGGGAACATGTCCACAGGTGCAATGAGCACACTGTGCAGTGTTAGAACTGGAGCCACTGTTGGAGCTACTAGAGTTGTCCTGGGGAACTGTGGAAGTAACAGCTACCCTTGTGGTATTGCTACCTCGGGTTCTGCCACTTTGCAGTTCCCTCAGTCTCCTGAAAAGATTAGAAGTTGGTTGGCCATCCCACCTGTTCATGTTCTCACCAAACTGATCACACAGGGTAATCCAAATAGTCCTACGTGACTGCCTTGGTGGTCTGTTTTGGTTTGGTCTGTTTTGGAATGACCTCCTTGGAGGACGTCTATTCCTCACAGCTGAAACCTGCACCCACCTGGAAGAAGAATTGGAGTTATCTGTTTGTGCCAATTGGGATATGGTGTTTTTAAATTCATCCTTCAGCACTTTCATGCAATTCTCTAATTTTCCAGACAGAGTTTCAATGGCTGAAACCAAAGAAACACGTGTCATGCTATCATCCAATTGTCTCAATTGATCAGTGAATTGGCCAACCGTAGGAGGAGCTCCACCATAATTTCTTGCTACAATTCTGCTTGCCAGAATGTTTGCATAATTAGAAGGAGCAAGCTTGATGAGCTTTTTAGCAAGACTGTTTCCTACAGGAACATCATCAGGATTCAGAGATTCATGTTCACCATAGAGTATCTCTCTAACAGCAAATTCTCTCATACGCTTAATTCCCTCATCTATGGTAGTCCAGGGCTTAGGATTCCATGGAAGATCATCTCGGGAAGGGTATCTCATGAGAACCGCCATTAGAAGGCGTATCCACAGATTAACCTTACCGAGAGCCTTGCCTAGATGTCTATCTATTCCATTATCCTTTGAGAGAGTTCCTAGCTGAGCTGCTGACTTGTCTCCAACCATTAGAGCTGGAGCACCTGTATCATAACATCTACCAAGCCAAGTGAGAGCTGGTTCCTTATCTGCTCTGAAGTAATCCTTACGTACATTTCTAAGTTCCTCACGTGGTGAAGAACAGTCAGATATATCATCTTGTTCTTCTTCCTTGACCTCCTCTTCCTCAACTTGTGGTCCAAACAACTTTTCTGTCACTCTCTCAAGGATCCCTTTAAGCTGAGAAGCACCACCACTAGCTGCTGTCCTACCAAGAGCTGCATCTCGATCCTCTGATGATCTCAATAACTCAGCTATATTTTTAAGACAAATTTTCTCTTCCTCCCCAGCAGAAGAACCTTGCTGTGCACCCCCATCAGCTCCTGAATCAGCTTTAGGCTTACCACTCCTTGTTGTTAAAACTGCTACTTGCTTTACTGGAGCTGTGTTTGGGTTTACAGCTGCCTTATCAGAAGCTGATAAGCTTTGAGACAGATTAGCTGCTTTGGAGGATGCTTCCGCTCCTGCCATGGAAGAAGGAGGAAATGACTTTGCCTCGTTAATGGTGGCAGCCAGGGACGTGGGAGCTGCCATGTTTGGAGCTGTTGCAGCCCCTGGCTGCTTGTCAGAATCAGCAACAGTGCCGTTCAAAGCTGCCTTCCAGATTGACTTTTTAGCTTTATCTTCAACTGACACAGATTCTCCACTCTCCTCATCACTAGAGATCTCTGGGGTCGAATTAGCGCTATGCTTCCTTCTCTTTGGTCTATGCTTAATAACGAAACAAGCCTTAGATACCTTCTTTTCCCGGTACAGTGCATATAACAAGTACATAATCACTATCACCAGCAGCAGATTCACACACATCGAATAAATCACCTTTGGATCCCAGCCATCACTTAAAATTACTCTTTCACCTACTGGAATCTTAAACTCCTTTATCTTGATTGGCAGAGTGGTAGACATTGTATTTCTGTATCTATTAAGCCAAAAGAATCCCAGGCACTGGTCACAGAGAAGCTGAATCTTATACTTAAACCATAAATATAATTTATACATTAAGTACCTGCCTAAGCGATCACAGATCAATCCTAGAAAATCCTTATAGATCAGGACAGAGCAAATTGAGATGACTAGATGCTCTAAAATCCAAAACACTTTCATGTTTGCAACTCTGACTCGAGCAGACAATCAGTCAAGCAATTTTTGCCCTGCTTCTGGACAGCAATTATCCACAAGCCCCGAGCTGGGCGGCCAATAAATTATGTGGTGGTGAGAGAAAGTTCAGTTCTCCCACACACACACAAAGAAACCACAGCTAACTCAGTCAGAAAAGCAGAGATGAATTAAAGCTATATTTACAAGCAGGATGAAATGCAGATGGATTAATACACAATATACAGTATTTACAATATATACAGAAATACACAGCAAAGAAAGTAATACAGAACAAAACTCCCTCCTCCAGCCAGAGGAGGGTGTCCCCCCCCGTACCCCTCTCTCCCCCCCCACCTCCCTTTTTCCCCAAAAAGGGTTAGAGAGAGAGAAAAGGGAATTATTAAGGAGGAAGTTCTGTTAGCTCAAAGCGCATGCAAGAATTAGGTTTTTTTCTTATCTGTTACTCAAGGTTAACTCCGTCCAGCAGCTGTTGCTCAGAAGCAGACAGGCTGAAAAGACAGACAGAACAGAACTGAACTACCTGAGATTCAAACTGAACTAAAACTTAAAGTTGCATTCTACCTATCTACCAATGAAATTAGTTTAGAATATCTGAATGTTTTCAAAACATTCAGCCAGAGTGTTCCAGCAACTGTCCCTTTCTTAAAGGCACAGCCTAAAACCTCAGAGACTGAGAAGCAGTACCTGAGTACCCCCAGGTCCCTCTCCGCCTGGCCACTCTCCAGCCACTCTGCCCCCAGCCTGTAGCACTGCATGGGGTTGCTGTGGCCGATGTGCAGATATATATTGGCTGTTAGGCATTGCCTGATACCCCTGTGTCATCCTGGTTTAAAACATCCTTGCTGGATAGTAGTCTTAGGCTGTGAGTAGAATCTCAGGAATAATGTGATTTACTGTATTCTGAATGTCCCCTGGTACTCTGCTCTGGTGAGGCCACAGCTCAAGTGCTGTGTCCAGTTTTGGGCACCTCAATCCAAGAGAGATGTGGAGGTGCTGGAGCCAGTGCAGAAGAGGGCAGGGAAGCTGGGGAAGGGCCTGGAGAATAAATTCTGATGAAAAGTGACTGATGGAGGCTGAGGGAAGACCTTGTGGCTCTCTACAGGTGCCTGAAAGCACATTGTGGAGAAACCTTGATGTTGGTCTCTTCTCACAGGTAATTAGCAGTAGAACAAGAGGGAACAGCCTCAAGCTGCAGCAGGGGAGGTTGGGACTGGACAGTATGAAATATTTTTTGTCACTGAAAGAGTGGTCAGGGACTGGAATATGCTGCCCAGGGAGGTGGTGAAGTCCCCAACCCTGGTTGTATTTAAAGGTGGTTTGGATGTGGTGCTTGGAGATATGATTCATGGGTGACCCTTGTAGAGTAGGGTTCTGGGTTGGACTTGGTGATCCTCAGAGTCTTGCACAACCTGAATGTTTCTGTGAGTCTGAGACACTTCTACCAATTTCTAAGACTGTTACTGATTCTATTTGCTGCTTTTAGCCAGTAGTTTATTGTCCCTGTGCTGGTAGATGGCATCATACATATGCCTCACTTGCTGAAACTTCATCTTCTGTTCAGTCAGCCAGGGTTGTTCTTGGAGGGGTTTGCACTTCAGAGGCTGTGTAGACTTAATTTATCTTCTAAAAACTGTTTGTGCATTCATCCCAGCTCTTGAAGGGAAAGAGCTGCAGGCATGGGACAGTTTAGGAGAGGCTGCAGGAGGGATGGCCAAGGGCTCTGGCAAGGCCAGTGGCCCAACAGGACCAAGGTCTTGGGCTCCTTGGCTCTGGCAGTTGCCTCTGCCACCAAGGCCTGTGAGGAGAAATCTTTGCATTGAGGCTTTGAGGTTCTTCTAGTCCAAGGGCAGTGGTCAGGGCTTGGCCTTTCTGCTTCCTAGACCAAAGGCAAGTTTTTCTGCCCTGTACTTTGCCTTTGTCTCCCTGCAATCCTGGCCTCTAACAAGCTGCTCTAACAAGTCCCTGGGGAGCCTTTGTCAGTAACAAGCCTCAGTGAGGCCAATCAGTGCTTCAAGGTACTTTGGAGTTTGCTTCTGCCTTGGACTTGTTGAGAGGCTTCTTGGCAGTACCTTGGCAGAGTCTCCTGGCAGTACCTGAGGATGATGTAATCAGCCCCAGATACTCCATGGGGCTCATTAAATACTGCTGAACCTCTAATTATTGCCAAGGTTTCTGCAGATAATTGGAGAGGCTTTTATTGCACAAAGCATCTCATGAAGAGTACAGTTCATTACTTTTCAGCAGCAAACCACAGCAAAATCTGTCAAGGTCCCACCCTGGTCACTGCTCACCCTCACTCCCCACTGCTCCCAGCAGAGCCCTGAGCCAGAGGTGAAGGACAGGATCTGCCTTGCCAGGGGCTGGGGCTCAGGGCTTGGCCCTTTGCAGCAATGAAACCCCTCCAGGTTTCCTCAGCAGCAGAGCCACCTTGAGCTGCTTGTCCTGACCTGTCAGCACTGCCTCGGTTCTCTGCTCTCACCACAGCCTGGAGATGCTTCAGTGCCTCCAGTGATGCTTCCCTTGCATCCACTGTCTCCTTCTGCTCTAAGCAGACCCTGGGGACCCTTTCCCAGTATGCTTCACTGGGACCCATTAACAGTAGAAGAAACTTCAGAGTTTGAATCTGACTTTGACTTCTGGAGAGGTTTCATCAGCTTCTCAGTCTCTGAGGTTCATGGACTTGGCACCAAAGCCACCAGAGGGCTCCTTTAAAATACCTGGGCAGGTTCTGTTGTGCTGAGCTGAGCCAGGCTCCTGGGCTGGGGGGAGCTGCTGGCAAGCAGACAGCGCTGCAGAAGAGAGCTCTGGCCAGGAGCATCTCCTCTGCACAGCACAGCAGGGCTGAGGACACTGCCAGAGGATCTCAGGGAGATGAGGAAGGCAGAGAGAGCTTCAAGATGGCCAGGACTGGAAGGATGCTGAGAGCTCACGAGAGGAGAAGTCACTGCAGTCACTGACATGGTGAGGCTGTGGGTGCAGGGCAGTGCAGGTACAGTTCTGGGAGGCATTTCCTAAAGCTGACACAGCCACAGCTGATGCTGGCTGTGGGGAGAAGCTGTGGGTGGCAGGAGCCAACCCTGGCAGTGCAGAGCAGGGCAGGGTAGGGCAGGGTCCTTCTGCTCTGCAGAGGCTGCTGTGTGGGTCAGGGCTGCTCACAGCTGCAGCTCAGCATCAGGAATCTTCCAAAGGTTTGTTTCAAGGACAAGGTCCAAGCAGGGTCTACTCTAAAGAGAGAAGAGTTCCTGAGTCTGTGTTTGCAGTTTCCTGTTCTGAGGACAAGGGAAAGTGGGGAGTGAAGGAGAGGAAGCAAAGGACCATTCAAGTTGGAACAAGTCCTTGAAACTGGGGAGGTGTATCCTGGAGTGGTCAGGAGGTCTGCTGGGAGCCTCCTAAAGAGCCTTCAGCCTCTGCCTGTGGACAGCACCAGCAGCACTCTGGCTGGACTCATCAGGATGCCTCCAGCCAGTGCCCTGCAAACAGGCAGGTTTCTGTAGGTGAGTGCAGAGGGGCTGGGCTGGGCTCTATGAGCAGGGCAAATCCATCACCCAGCACACTCCTGCCAGGGTGAGAACCTCCAGGCAGCAGGGATCTGATCAGGGAAGGGGAAGAAACTGAACCCAGCAATGTTGTGGGAGGGAGCATTCAGACATCTCCATCTCATCCCCTCCACGCCAGACTCTTCTTATGAGCATGGCCCTTGGCCTCCTCTTCCCCCCAGAAAAGCCTCTGCCCTCAGGGTCATGGGCTCCAAGGTGTGAAGCACCTCCTCTGCAGCCAGAGCTGCAGCAGAGGCAGAGCTGCCATAGGAGAGGAAATGCCACTGGGTGTTGCAATGAGCCCTGAGTGTGCTGGGCTGCAAGTGTGGTGCTGAGACCTTGAGAGAGGCTGAGACACTGAGTGGTCTGTGGGGGATCCCTCTGCTCTCAGCAGTGTCTGGTGACTTTTCAGGGGGGCAGGGGAGTGTGATCACCTCCAGCTCAGCAGGGCACAAGCCCAGAGAAGTGGGGAAGTGGCAGAAGGGCCAGAGCAGCTCCCCTCACTCTGCTCTGAGCCACAGGCAGCCTCTTGCCTTGCAGGCTTCTGCTCTCTCTGCTCCTCCCAAGGGCAGCAGAAATGCTGTGTGTGAGAACTTGTGACAGCCATGACCACTCTGGGGGTGAGATGTGGGCAGCTGGAGTACAAAAGCCTAAAATATTCAGGAACTGCCTTTTTCTACCCTCTCTCCTTAGCACTGGGAGATGCTGAGAAGCCTTTCTGCTTTGGGACCCTTTCCTCTTAATGTGGACACCAGAGCTTGCTGCTGCCTCCACCACTCCCCTCTGCAGAGCAGGACTGACTCAGCAGCAGGAAGCAGGAAGAGTCTCTGCTCTTCCCTGCATGCTCAGCCGGCACAAAAGAGTCCAGCAACAGAGCTGGAGGGAGGTGTCCTCAAAAAGAGAACTTAAGACTCTATCAGGGGCTGAGAAATGGCTTTGGTTGTGCTCCATTGACTTGTGACTGCCTTTGCCTTTTGGCTACTGCACTGTGCACAAAGGGCACAAATGTCCAACAGCAGCTCCATCACCCACTTCCTCCTCCTGCCATTCCCAGGCACAAGGCAGCTGCAGCTCCTGCACTTCTGCCTCTTCCTGGCCATCTACCTGGCTGCCCTGCTGGGCAATGGCCTCATCATCACCACCATAGCCTGGGACCACCACCTCCACACCCCCATGTACTTCTTCCTCCTCAACCTCGCCCTCCTTGACCTGGGTGCCATCTCCACCACTGTGCCCAAATCCATGGCAAATTCCCTGAGGAACACCAGGGACATCTCTTACACAGGATGTGCTGCTCAGGTCTTTTTCTTTCCCTTTTTCATTTCAGCAGAGTATTTTCTCCTCACCACCATGTCCTACGATCGCTACGTTGCCATCTGCAGACCCCTGCACTATGAGACCCTCCTGGGCAGCAGAGTTTGTCTCCACCTGGCAGCAGCTGCCTGGGCCTGTGGGCTTCTTGATGCTGTGCTGTACACAGCCAATACATTTTCCCTGCCCCTCTGCCAGGGCAATGCTGTGGAACAGTACTTCTGTGAAGTCCCCCAGATCCTCAAGCTCTCCTGCTCCACATCCTACCTAAGGGAAGTTTGGGTAACTGTCATTGCTGTCTCCTTAATATCTGTCTGTTTTGTGTTCCTTGTGGTGTCCTATGTGCAGATCTTCAGGGCAGTGCTGAGGATCCCCTCTTATCAGGGACACCACAAAGCCTTTGCCACCTGCCTCCCTCACCTGGCTGTGGTCTCCCTGTTGCTCAGCACTGGCATGTTTGCCTACCTGAAGCCCTCCTCCGTCTCCTCCCCATCCCTGGACCTGGTGGTGTCAGTTCTGTACTCAGTGGTGCCTCCAGCAGTGAACCCTCTCATCTACAGCCTGAGGAACCAGGAGCTCAAGGCTGCCCTGAGCCATCTGATCCCTGGATGCTTTCAGAAGCAATAAACTCTTTGTCTTCTCCTGCAGAGCAGTTCTGATGTCACTCAGTGCAGGCCCAGCCTGGCTGCTCGACTTCTGGCTGCTGCTGGTGCTGTTCCCCTTGGGAGAATGTTGTTGCCACACAAATGTCTTTCTTCAGACCATTTCTGGTTCAGTGTTGTTCTGTCTGGTGTGACCCAGAGGCTGCAGACATGAGGAGCTGTGCTCCCTGTGTGTTCAACACAATAAAGAGCCCTGCAGGGAGTTGTTTCTCTGAGTTCCTTCCTCCAAGGCTTTTGTGGAGCTGCAGGGCAGTGCCTGTGTGCAAGGGTGGAGGGGCAGAGTCCCAGCACAGCAGCAGTGCCAGGGAGCTCAGGAAGACTGTGGCAGCTCTGGGACTGCAAGCAGGGACAGGCCAGGGCAGCTTCGGGGACAGAGCTGTGCTCCAGAGCAGCACTGCCAGCAGCACAGGAGGTCTTCCCATGCCTTCATATGCCAGCCCCCTCCCATTACAGACTGCACCTACTCTGCATACTCTGACCCTATTCCAGTATAGACTCAGTCCAAGCATGGTTCCTTTAACTCCTCCCAGTACAGATGTGGCCTCATCCCAGTACAAACTGGATCCTACTGTCCTCTAGCACTGCAGCCTGGGTCCCATCCCAGCATAGAATGTATCCCCTGGCTCCCTTCCAGTACCATCTGCATCCATCCCAGTACAAACTGCACACCCTCATGCCCTCCCAGCACAGCTTGGACTCTGTCCCAGTCCAAACAGGATCCCTTTCATCCCTCCAGGTACACATTGGGCCTTGTCTCAATATACACTGCATCCCTTTATGCACTCCCAGTACAGACTGTATTCTATCCCTGTACAAGCTGCATTCCCTGACCACATTCTAGGACATTCTGGGCCCTGCACAGCACAATTTGAGATCATTTTAACCCTTCCCAGTACAGACCTGGTCACATCTCAGTACAAACTGCATCTCCTGAACACCTCCCAGCTCAGATGTGGTCTTATCCCAGCACAAACTGCATCACTTTGCCATCTCCCATACAGTTTCCTGTACCATTACAAAGTGCATCCCTTGGACCCCTTCCCAGTCCCAGATGCACCCAGCACAGCACAAAGTGGATATCTTGATCCCAGGGCAGCTGTGGCCTGATCCTGGTACAAATGGGATCCCATTGCCATCTCCCAGCACACTCTGAGTCTCATCCCAGTACAAAGTGCATCTCCTGAAACCCTGATTCCATCCCAGCACAGACCAGGACCCATCCCTGCCAAATGATCCCCTGATGCCATCCCAGTTCAGACTGGGGCCCCCTCCAGTTACAAACCTCTTTGAGTAGTCCCAGTACAGACTGGGCCTTGTTCCAAAACAAGCTGAACCCCTGGTCCCCTGCCAGAGCAGACATGGCCTCATCCCAACACAATCTGGATCATCTTGCTCCATCCCAGTACACTTTGGGTCCCATTCCAGTACAAAGTGGATTCCCTGGTGCCTTCCCAGTACCTACTGCAACCCTCCACATGTTAACTGTGTACTCTGGTTCCAACCCAGTACTGACTGGGCCCACTTCCAGTACTAACAGCAGCCCTTGGTGCCTCCTAGAAAAGTCTTTGACACCTCTCAGTGAAAGATGACCCCATGGCCCCTCCCAGTAACACTGGGCCTTGTCTCAGTGCGTTCTGAAACCTTAATCCTGTCCCAGTACAGACTGGGCCCTTCCTGTCCAAACTGGATCCCTGCAGTCTGGGGCTCCCCCGGTCAAGAGAGACAGAGATCTCCTGGAGAGAGTCCAACAGAGGCTATGAGGATGAGGAAGGGACTTGAACATCTCTGCTGTGAAGAAAGAGTAAGAGCCCTGGGGCTATATAGTCTGCAGAGGAGAAGCCTGAGAGGGGATCTGATCAATGGCTATCAATATCAGAGGGGGCTGTCAGAGGAAGGTGCCAGGCTCTTGGCAGTGGTGCCCAGTGACAGGACAAGGAGCAATGGGTACAAGATGGAACACAGCAAGTTTCACCTCACCATGAAAAGACTCTTGTGTGCTGTGAGGGTGCTGGAGCCCTGGAGCAGGTTGCCAGTGAGGTTGTGGAGTCTCCTTCTCTGGAGGATTTCAAACCTGCCTGGATGTGTTCCTGTGTGACCTGCCCTAGGTGATCCTGCTCTGGAAGTGGGATTGGACTGGATGATCTCTGGAGGTCCTTTCCAATCCATAATATTCTGTGATTCTGTGATTTAAGTCCTCCCAGTACAGGCTGGGCCATATCCAACACAAACTGCATCATCCTATTGTCGCTGTATAGGGGTCGGGGTATGGATAAGGTGACGGTCTGCGCGACAAGAATCAAACACAAGCAGAGCATCTAGAAGGCAAAAAAAGCCACTGATTTATTCCAGCACACAACTCATATATCGTGTGTATCGTTAGTGTGGCTGCCTGCAATTGGTTAATGAACTTTTCTCAAGATTCTCATGGGTCAGCGATAGCATTGTCATAGTTACTTGTTAAGCTAGTCCAGGTGGCCTCACATCTTATCTTGCAGTTTCTCCTTCCCACTCATTCTGTCCAGGGAGTTTCCAGATTCTCATGGGAGCACAGAGATGTTTTCTCACCAAAGCTCTTCCAAGGGTTCACAGATACATCACAGTCCCCCACAATTCCCCCTTTTTGTTTTTCTGTTACAAATGTCGCTTTGATCATCTGCTGCAGGGCCCTTTGCAACAGATTAATCAAACAGGGCAACATCAGTAACATTACAGTCACAATCACAATAACTCAGTCTTAACAATCAAAATAAACCAGCCAGAAAATCCCCATCCTTTAAACGATCCTTCAAATCCTTTACAATCATGACCCTGAACTAATAGCAAAAATTCTATCACACCCCTATTTTACAGAGGAGCATGTTGAACAGAACCCACACCAGGCAAGAGTTAAAATACACTAAGAAACACACACACAAAATATTCCTTTTGAACTCAAAGGTTCAGTCTTCTCGGCAATGTCCTTCCATCTGTTCACCGGAACACCCACCATGCAGGTGCTGAAAGGAGTCATAGGTGTTGTTACTGAGAGGCACAGCATATCTTGTTTTAGGATGTTAGCAAGTATGACCCACACATTCTTCTGTGGTAGCTTTGGAATCTGCATAACTCTTGCAACAGTCAGTGTCCAGAGGGTGATGAAAACACTGGTCGAACCCATCTTGCTGGAACTCAGCATGGTCCAGAATCTGTTGAGACACAAGCATACCCTCGTCCCCAAGTTATTAAATGCAGTAGATATTAAAGCACATATTTGCCCAACATAATCAGCATCAATTACCACTACATGTACATCTATTCCTTGAAGGGTGCCACTAGATCATCCTATTAATAAAGCACTGAGCCCGTTACCAATTGGCCCCCAGGCATCTAAAGGCACCTTGTGTGTCTTTGTGTCTGAAATAGTTATTACATCGGCTGTGGATACATCCATCCCTGCTGACCCCCTTGTGCTGGCTGATAATTTGTCGCACAAGGTTGGACCTGCTGGGCTAGATACGCCCTGGTTGGAAATGGGTTGCTGATATTGGGGGGTATTTGTGTCATCACGCGCCCTTTTGTGTTCTTTTTCCCGTTTCCCTGCAAAGGCTGACCACTTGCATGACATTTAGATTTGCAGTGCTTGGCATAATGACCAGGTTTACCACAACGAGCACAAGAAGAATTTTTCAAGTCAACTCCCAGCTGTGCTTTCACTTGCTTACAATTAGCTTTCACATGCCCCTCTTTCCCACAGCTGAAACACCTTACTGGGCCTCCTGATTTTAAGGCAGCTGCAAGTGCAGTCATCTTAATATCAGTGCTGCCGACCTTCGAACAGGCTGTTACCATATCAGCTACAGAGGGTTCACCTGGCAATGCTTCAATAATTTTTTGGCAGTCAGTATTTGCATTGTCTTTCGCTAATTGACGACACAAAATTTGCCTGAGATTCTCATCATCAACTTGTTTCTCAATAGCAGAGAAATCCTCTCTACAAACTGCAGAAACGGTTCCTTAGTGTGGTGGTTTGAAAGGAAAGGCTCTGCTTTCCCTCCCCCACTGAGAAAGAGACCACGGCTAAACCCAGTCGGAGAAATGGGATTATATTTTACAAGGAAACAGATTCTATGTAACACAACAAACACAGGTATTTTACAATATATACAGGAATATACAGCAAATGAACTCAACCAGAAACCAGACCCCTCACAGAGGGGGCTTCCCCCTGTGCCCCCCTTCACCCCCTACCTCCCTTCTCCCCCAAAGAGGTAGAAGAAGAGACAAGGATGGTTAGCAGGACAGGGGAAGAAGCGGACAGGCATGTTACAGGGAGTGAGTTAGTTCTTATCTCTTGGCAAGAAGCCCAGAAGCAGATCCAGCCAAAAGGGACAGCGAAGGAAGGAAGACTGAAAGTTCCCAGCTCCCCTGGGTCCAATCTCTCCTCCCACAATCCTACCAATGAAATTCGTTTAGAATACCAAAATATTTTACAAACATTTAGCCAGTGTGCCCCTTTCTTAAAGGCACAGTGTCAAACAGCCACAGTCCACCCCTTCTAAACAATTTCATTGGTCGTTCGTACTGTCCATCCAATCAGAAACAATATTTACAGTTCGTGAGTAAAGTTCATAGTCCATTCCGGCTATACTCAGATGTAGATGATTCAGAAGTCCAAAAAAGTCAGGAAATAGGAAAATGGAAACCAGCTTGTCTCTCTGCAGACGAAGTGAAGAAAAGGGAAACAGGAACACAGGGACTCTCAGTTGACTCAGGGCTCTCAGGGTTCTCAGGGTTCGTGCACCGTAGATTCCTCAGGGATTCTTCCTTTGGGCGCGTTGTAGCTGTACAACAGTCTGAAATTAAACTCTTTCAGCTAAAGTTACATTTCTTTGTGGAATACACTGAATTTGACCATTCTCCTGCATTACCCAATAAGTGTGACCCAGACCTTCTGCTGAAACCACCCCTCGGACAGGTTTAGCCTCTCCTGAGGGTGAAAATACCCAAACAGCTTTACCTAACAGGTTCTTTTCTCTAACAACAGGAACTCTATCACCTTCTACTTTCCGTAGCAGATCTGAATGTGCCGGTCCAGCTCGGTTCACTGAACCTCTACTATTCACCAGCCAGGTTGCTTGTGCTAAATGTTTCTCCCAGTTTTTCAAAGATCCACCTCCCATGGCTTTGAGAGTGGTCTTCAACAAACCGTTGTAGCGTTCAATCTTCCCTGCAGCCGGTGCATAGTAAGGAATGTGGAAAATCCACTCAATACCGTGCTCTTTTGCCCAGCTCTTTACAAGGTTGTTCTTGAAATGAGTTCCATTGTCTGACTCAATCCTCTCTGGACTGCCGTGTCTCCATGGGATCTGTCTCTCCAGACCCAGAATGGTGTTGCGTGCAGTTGCATGTGGAACTGCATAAGTTTCCAGCCATCCAGTGTTCGCCTCTACCATAGTAAGCACGTATTGCTTACCAGAACGAGAATGTGGTAGAGTGATGTAGTCAATCTGCCAAGCTTCACCATACCTGTACTTGGACCATCTGTCACCATACCACAAGGGCTTAATTCGCTTTGCCTGCTTAATAGCAACACAAATGTCACAGTCATGGATGACTTGTGTGATAGCATCCATGGAAATGTCTATGGATCTGTCACGAGCCCACTGGTATGCTGCATCTCTGCCTTGATGTCCTGATGAATCGTGAGCCCACTGAGCTAAGAATATCTCACCTCGGTGTTTCCAGTCGAGATCAAGTTCAGAGTCCTTGTCTACTTGAGAAACTCTTGCAGCTAAATCTGCCTGATGGTTGTGTTGCTGTTCCTCAGTAGCTTTGCTCTTAGGAATGTGTGCATCAATGTGTCTCACTCTCACTGGAATTCTCTCGATTCGATCAGCAATGTCTTGCCACAGGTCGGCTGCCCAGATGGGTTTTCCTTTCCTCTGCCAACCATTCTTCTTCCAGTTCTTTAGCCAACCCCATAGAGCATTGGCTACCATCCATGAGTCGGTGTAGAAATAAAGCTTTGGCCATCTCTCACGTTCAGCTACGTCGAGAGCTAGCTGGACAGCTTTTACCTCTGCAAACTGACTGGATTCTCCTTCTCCATCCTTCGCCTCTGCAACTCGGCGTGTTGGACTCCACACTGCAGACTTCCACCTTCGCTTGTTCCCGACGAGACGACAGGAACCGTCTGTGACCAAAGCATATTTCTTCTCATCATCTGAAAGGTCATTGTAAGGAGGAGCTTCCTCAGCACGAGTTACTCTCTCCCCTGGAGGTTTTGTACAGTTGGCATCTTCAGGCCAACTTGAGATCACCTCCACCAGACCAGGTCTTTCAAGATTTCCCATTCGAGCTCTCTGTGTTATCAGAGCCATCCACTTGGACCAGGTGGAATCTGTGGCATGATGTGGTGTGGAACCCTTGCCTTTGAACATCCAATTCAAAACTGGCAATCTGGGAGCTAAGAGAAGTTGTGATTCAGTTCCAATCACTTCAGAAGCTGCTTTCACTCCTTCATAGGCAGCTAGAATCTCTTTCTCTGTTGGAGTGTAATTAGCCTCTGAACCTCTGTAACCTCGACTCCAGAAACCAAGAGGTTGTCCATGTGTCTCACCTGGAGCTTTTTGCCACAAGCACCAGGTTGGACCATTGTCACCTGCAGCCGTGTACAAAATGTTCTTGATGTCTGGACCATCTCGGACAGGTCCCAGACCCACTGCTTGTACCACTTCTTGCTTTATCTGGTCAAAGGCTGCTTGTTGTTCAGGTCCCCAGTGGAAACTGTTCCTCTTTCGAGTCACATCATACAGAGGTTTCACAATCTGGCTGTATCCAGGAATGTGTAGTCTCCAAAATCCCACTATCCCCAAGAAACTTAGAGTTTCTCGTTTTTTCCTGGGATTTGCCATGGTAGAGACTCTATTTACCACATCCACTGGAATGTGTCTGCGTCCATCCTGCCACTGCACTCCCAGAAACTGGATCTCTGTGGTAGGAACCTTCACTTTGTCTCTCTTGATGGCAAAACCTGCATTCAGAAGAATGTCCATGATTTTGTTACCTTTCTCGAAGACTTCCTCAGCAGTTTTACCCCAGACGATGATACCATCGATGAACTGGATGTGTTCTGGAGTACCACCTTCCTCCAGAGCATCATGCATCACTGCATGACAGATGCTGGAGCTGTGGATCCAGCCCATTGGCAGTCTGTTGAAAGTGTACTGGATTCCTCTCCAGGTGAAAGCAAACTGAGGCCTGCATTCCTCTGCTATGGGAATAGAGAAGAAGGCATTAGCAATGTCTATGGTAGCATACCATTTGGCCTCTTTGGATTCCAGCTCATACTGGAGTTCCATCATGTCTGGTACTGCTGCACTCATAGGTGGTGTTACTTCATTCAGGGCTCGGTAGTCCACTGTCAGACGCCAGTCTCCATTCGGCTTTCGCACAGGCCACACTGGACTGTTGAAAGGTGAATGAGTTTTGCTGATGACTTTCTGACTCTCCAGCTGATGAATCAGATTCTGAATGGGCAACAAAGAGTCACGGTTGGTTCTGTATTGTCTGTGATGCACAGTCCGAGAAGCAACCGGCAATTTAATGTCCTGAATCTTGTGTTGTCCCACAACTGCAGATTCATCAGAGAGTTCAGGCCTAGCAGACAGCTTCAGCTTTTGTCCATCAATTTCTACAGAAGCTACTCCAAAAGCCCATTTGTAACCTTTAGGGTCCTTGAAACGCCCTTCTCTCAGAAAATCAATTCCCAAATACAAGGTGCATCAGGTCTGGTCACAACTGTATGCTTCCTCCACTGTTTACCAGTTAGACATATATTAACCTCCACCTTACTTAACTCTTGAGATCCACCAGTGACTCCCAGAATAGTTATAGACTCTGATCCCTGATAATTTGATGGCATTATGGTGCACTGAGCTCCTGTGTCAACCAAGGCCGTGTACTTCCGAAAGTGTGAAGTGCCAGGCCACTGGATGTACACATCCCAATAGATTCTGTTATCTCTATTACCCCTCTCCTCCCCCTGGCGGGAGGCAGGGCACCCCTAATTATGGGGAACATGTCCACAGGTATAATGACCACACTGTGCAGTGTTAGAACTGGAGCCACTGTTGCAGCTACTAGAGTTGTCCTGGGGAACTGTGGAAGTAACAGCTACCCTTCTGGTATTGCTACCCTGGGTTCTGCCACTTTGCAGTTCCCTCAGTCTCCTGAAAAGATTAGGAGTTGGTTGACCATCCCATCTGTTCATGTTCTCACCAAACTGATCACGTAGAGTTATCCAAATAGTCCTACGTGACTGCCTTGGTGGTCTGTTTTGGTTTGGTCTGTTTTGGAATGACCTCCTTGGAGGACGTCTATTCCTCACAGCTGAAACCTGCACCCACCTGGAGGAAGAATTGGAATTATCTCTTTCTGCCAATTGGGATATGGAATCTTTGAACTCTTTCATGCAATTCTCTAATTTTTCCAGACAGAGTTTCAATGGCTGAAACCAAAGAAACACGTGTCATGCTATCATCCAATTGTCTTAGTTGATCAGTGAATTGGCCAACCATAGGAGGATCTCCACCATAATTTCTTGCCACAATTCTACTTGCCAAAATGTTTGCATAATTGGAAGGAGCAAGTTTGATGAGCTTTTTAGCAAGACCAGCTGCCACAGGAATGTCGTCAGGATTCAGAGTATCATGGTCACCATAGAGTATCTCTCTAATGGCAAACTCTCTCAGACGCTTAATTCCCTCATCTATGGTAGTCCAGGGCTTAGGATTCCATCGAAGGTCATCTCGGGAAGGGTATCTCATGAGAACCGCCATTTAAAGGCGTATCCACAGATTAACCTTACCGAGAGCCTTGCCTAGATGTCTATCTATTCCATTATCCTTCGAGAGAGTTCCTAGCTGAGCTGCTGACTTGTCTCTGACCATTAGAGCTGGAGCACCTGTATCATATCACCTAGCAAGCCAAGATAGGATGGGTTCCTTATCTGCTCTGAGGTAATCTTTATGGACATTTCTAAGCTCCTCCCTAGGGGAGGAGCATTCTAAAATGTCATCCATCTCCTCCTCTGCTCCTTCTTCCTCAAGTTTCTGTCCCCATAATCCTGCTGTCACTCTCCTGAGGATGTCTTTAAGCTGGGAGGCACCAGCACTAGCTGCTGCCCTAGCTGCATCTCTGTCTTGCGGTGATCTCAGTAACGCAGCTATATCTCTAAGGTGAACCTTCTCTTCATCTCCAGCAGGCCCTTTCCTAGCAGAGGTTCCCTCACCAGGATCAGTCTCCTGCTCTTTTCCTCCATTAGCTCCTGGATCAGCTTTGGCCTTTCCACCTCTGGTCTTTAAGACTGCCACTTGTTTAACTGGAGCTGTGTTTGAATTTACAGCCACTTTAATAGAAGCTGACAGGTCCTGATCTAAACCAGCCGCCGTGGGGGCCCCTTCCGGTCCTGTCATGGCGGACGGAAATGACCTTGCCTCATTACCGGTCACCATCTTGGGAATGGGAGCTGCCCCTGGCTGCTTGCCAAAGTCAGGGAGCAGAGCATTCAGGGCAGCCTTTCCAATAGGTTTTGCTATTTTCCTAACTGACGCAGATTCTCCCCCTTCCTCGTCACTCGAGGGCTCTGGGGCAGATTTAGAGAGACGCCTATGCTTCCTGGATTTTTGTTTAATCATAAAACATGGTCGAGAAACCTTTTTCTCTCTATGTAGAGCCCACAGCAGATAGACATTAATTATCAGCAACAGCAGGATTACACCCATCAAATAAATCACCTTAAGATCCCAGCCAGCACTTAAAGTTACTCTTTGACCTCCTGAAGCGTGAAACTCCCTTATCTCGATTGGCAAAGTGGAAGACGTTCTGTTGCCGTAATTAGTGAGCCGAAAAAAAAACAAACAGTGTTTATACAACAGCTGGATCCTATGCATAAACCACAAATAGATTTTACGCACTAAATATTTACCTATCTGGTCTAACATCAATCTGATGCAGTACCACTAGACCAACATGCCACAGACCTAGAAGAATGAACGTTCTAAAACCCAGAGCACCTTCATTTTGTTTCTCCGGCTGAGACAAGCAATAAATCAACTTAATTACTTAATTACCCGGCCCCACGTTGGGCGCCAATAAAAAAAAAAGTGTGTGGTGGTTTGAAAGGAAAGGCTCTGCTTTCCCTCCCCCACTGAGAAAGAGACCACAGCTAAACCCAGTCAGAGAAATGAGATTATATTTTACATGGAAACAGATTCTATGTAACACAACAAATACAGGTATTTTACAATATATACAGGAATATACAGCAAATGAACTCAACCAGAAACCAGACCCCACACACAGGGGGCTTCCCCCTGTGCCCCCTTCACCCCCCTACCTCCCTTCTCCCCCAATAGAGGTAGAAAAGAGATGTGGATGGTTAACAGGGCAGGAAAGGAAGAAAGGCCTGGCACAGGGAGTCAGTATCTTATCTTAGTTGGCCAGAATCCCAGAAGCAGATCCAGCTGAGGGACAGCGAAGGAAGGAAGAATGAGAGAAAGTCCCAGCTACCCTGGGTCTAACAATCTCACCTCCCACAATTCTACCAATGAAATACGTTTAGAATACCAAAATATTTTACATTTAGCCAGTGTGCCCCTTTCTTAAAGGCACAGCGTCAAAGGGCCACACCCTCCCAGTCAGCCCTTGGAATCATCTCCCCAGGGCAGTGGTGGATTCCCCTGCAGGGCAGAGTTGGAAGGCTCAGCTTGGCAGGGTCCGGTGTCAGCTGGCAAGGTTGGAGCAGCTGAGCCTTGGGGTCCCCTGCAGCCTGGCATTGTGTGCCAGCAGAGCTGTGCTGCTGGTTTGGAGAGCACTTGGAAAGCTTCTGGAGCATTGGTGCAGAGTGTGCAACACATCCCTGAGCCTAGAAACTCCCTCAGCTCTCTGCAGAATGAACTCTGCAGAGCTGGAAGAGCTCTCCAGGGCTTTGGCAGAGGTTTGGAGGAGTTGGGAAGGGATTTTGGTTCTCCTCCTCCTTGTCCTCTTCCTTGACCTCCTCTGCCTCATCTTTTTCCTGCTCTCCCTGGAGGCTGCCCTTAGACTCCTCGAATCCTGGAGTGGTTTGGGTTGGCAGGGAGCTGCAAAGGTGATGCAGTCCAAGCCCCTCTGCAGTCAGCAGGGACATCCTGCACTAGCTCAGGTTGCCCAGAGCCCTGTCCAGCCTGACCTTGAACCTCTGCAGGGCTGGGACCTCAAGCCCCTCCCTGGGCAACCTGTTGCAGTGTTCCAGCAGCCTCCTGGTGCAGAACTTGTTCCTCCCCTCCAATCTCAATCTGCTCTGCTCTGGTTTGAAGCCATTGCCTGTGGTGCTGTCCCTGCAGGCTTTGCAAAGAGTCCCTCTGCAGCCTTCTTGTAGCCCCCTTCAGGTACCAGAAGGTCACTCTTAGGTCTCCCCAGAGCCTTCTCTTCTCCTCTGCAGGCTGAACACCCCCAGCTCCCTCAGCCTGTCCTGGTAGCAGAGCTGCTGCAAGCCCCTGCTCATTTTTGTGTCCCTCCTGTGGGCCCTCTCCATCAGGTCCCTGTCCTTCCTGTGCTGAGGGCTCCAGAGCTGGCTGCCGTGCTGCAGGTGAAGCCTCAGCAGAGCAGAGCCAAGTGCCAGGATGGCCTCTGTCCATCTCTGGCCCTGCTGCTCTTGGTGCAGCCCAGGCTGCCCTTGGCCTTCTGGGCTGCAGGCTCCCCCTGTCTGTTCCTGTGCAGCTTCTTGTCCAGCAGCCCCCCCCAGTCCTTTTGTGCAGGGCTGCTTCCTATCCCCTCCTCCCCCAGCCTGTGCTGCTTGTGAGGATTGTGCCAGGCCAGGGGCAGGACCCTGCCCTTGCTCTTGGTGAAGCTCAGGAGGTTGCCCTGGGCCCCCTCTGCAGCTTGTCCCCTTGAGCTCCTCCAGCTTGTTCTGCAGGGGATTGCTTTAGGTTTCAGGAGGCAGAGAGGCTCTCTTTGAGCCTTGTGAAAGGAGTTGCTGCCAAGCTGTGCCCAGAGGGTTGGATGGAATTGGGCAGTTCCCATGGCTGTGCTGTTCAGAGCTGCATCCTGCAGTGCAAAGCATCAAACCCACAACAATCCATAGTGCGCCTGGGCCACGGGACCCAAGCAACCTGCCTAGGCCAAAGCTGCCTGCAGAGCTCCACCAAACCAGGCCAGAGCCTCAGGCCCCAAATGCCTTCCCCCTCCCCCATGCCTCTCTGCCTCTCCTCCCCCATGCCCAAGAGCTGCAGTTACAGCTTCTGGTAGGCAGCTCCCAGGTGAGCCAGGCTGCTCCAGGCCGCAGTTGGCAGCACTGCCAAGGCCTCAAAGCTTCTCTGCAGAGAGAGATCCCAGAAGATGTTGCTGGGAGCAGAGAGGAAGGGCAAAGGAGGTTGGAAAGCCTGTGCTGTTTCTTTGTAGAGAGTGGGTGCAGGCCTTGTGGGAATGAAGTGAGATAGATGACACTTTGTGGTGTCCCTCTGGACTCTGCTGTCCCTTCTGGAGGTCTCTGCTCTCTGGTGTAAGACATCCCAGTGCCTTCCACCCACCACAGGGATTCTCCTCAATGCTCTCATCCAGGGGCTGCTGTTGGGCCCTACTGGTTGTGCAGATCAGCCCTGGAGACTTGGTCAGACCCTGGGGACTCTGAGAGGGCAACAAGTGAGTGGAGATGGAGCAATGGGTGGAGAGATGGAGGGTGAAGGTTGCAGGGGGTGGGAGGGCTTAGTTCAGCAGCTGTGAGGCTCTGCCTGGCTCCTGCCTCCAATGGTGCTGGCAGCAGCTGACCCCAGAAGCTCAAAGCCCCAAACCGTGTGTGGTCGTTTGAGGCTGTGCCTTTAAGAACAAACACTGCTGGAACACACTGGCTAATGTTTTTGGTACTAGAACCAAAACATTCTGATATTCTAAACGAATTTCATTGGTTGATAAACAAAAATTCAGCTTTAGATTGTGAAGCGGTTGGAAAATTTTTTCCTCAGTTCAGTTCGGTTTGGGAGTTGGGGGAGTTTGGTGTTTCAGCCTGTTCTCCCTGCCTGCTTCTTCTGCGAACTGCTGGACTTGGCCTTCAGATAAGCAAACACTAATCCTGCATGGGCTTTTGAAGCTTGCTAACAACTCTTTTCCTTAGTAACTTGCCTTTCTCTCTCTCTAACCCCTTTTTTGGGGAAAAAGGGAGGTAAAGGGGGGAGAGAGGGGGTTCCAAAGAGGGGATCCCTCCCTGAGGGAGGGATTTTTGTTGTGTTATTTGTCTTTGCTGTGTATTTCTATATATATATATTGTAAATACCTGTATATATTGTGTTATATATAACCTGCTTTCCATATATGCTTGTAAATATATAGCTTTTGCTCTTCGACTGAGTTAGCTGTGGTTTCTTACTCTGTGGAGGAGGGAGAGCTAAGCCCTCTCTCAACCTACCACACCGTGCCTGGCTCAGGACAGTCCCCTGAGCCCTCCTGACATCCAGCACAGCCCAAGCAGGCACTCAGGGCTCCTAGTCCTTCTTTTGGGGAGTGGGCAGCAGAGAGGTGTGTGCAGGGCAGAGCTGAGCACAGAGTTGGTGTGGTGGGGCAGAGCCAGGGAGGAGAGCTGGGGCCAGAGCAAGATGTGCTGGTAAATGCAGCTGCAGGCAGCAGAACCCTGGGCAGGCAGTGGGAGGAAGCTACAGGGAAGGACTGTGAGTGGCTGTGTGGAGTCAGCTGTGTTGTGGTGCTGGCCTGCAGCTGTGTGTTGGGGGCTGTGTGCTGGGCAAGGAGCTGAGTCTGCACTTGTTGAGGCCTCCCATCTTGATCAGCCCTGGCTGTGTGCTGTGGCTGTGCTGCTGGGCTTGGGAGCTGCCCCCAGCAAGGCTGAGCTGTGCTGCCTGGTCCTGGGCAGTGCTGAGCCATCCCTTGCAGGTCAGTGCTCTCCTCTGAGCCCTTTGCTTCTCTCTTGCAGTGGCTGTCCCTGTGTGCTGGGGAAAAGCAGAGTTTGCAGATCTGCCCCTTGGAGCAGGCCAGCAGGTAAGGAACCCAGAGTGGGGCAACAGCAGGGCCCTAGCTCCCAGGGCAACTCTCAGTCTCTTCCATCCACTCCTGCCCACCACATTTCACCTCTCTGGGGCCTCTGAGGCACATGAAGTGTTGTGGGAGTCTGGGAACTCCCCAGGCTGGGGGGGGGGTCAGTTGTGTGGCAGGAGATGATGTTAGGGTTGGGATATGGAGGGTGGTGGGAGAGGGTTGTGGTGGTTTCATGTTCCTTGGTCAGTGCTGCTGCCTCCATTGTGCCGGAAGTGGTCAAAGGACAGGGCCTGGGCCAGGAACCACCCTGCCAATGCCACCAGGCCCGAGGAGAGTGGGATAAGACCACTTGTAAGCCCCAGGGCACTGATCACAGGAACCTGGGGTCTCAGCACAGCTATTAGATGTCTCATCCCATAACATGGCCAAAACTGAATGTTTCAGGTCCCCTCTGCATTCTTTCCTCCAGCTGGGTGTTGGGAATCAGGGATTGTCATGACCCAGGCAGGATCTTAGGGTCTGAGGTCCTGGGCTCAGGTGCTTCCATCTTCCCTATAGCACAGCTGTGACCCCTTCCTGCCACAGTATGGCCTCACAGAAGGACCCAGGCAAGAGCTGGGATGAGAAGCATCATCCAGAGAACAAGTTGGAGAAGCCAAAGTGCAGCCCCAAGGAAGAGAAGAAGGAAAAGGAAGAAGAGGAGAAGATGGAGGATGATGATGCTGAGCATAACTATGACTATGAGGAGGATGAGTATGATGAGGAGGATAACAATGAGGATGAAGGTGACCAGGATGAGGTGAAGGAATGTACAGAGGAGGATGAAGCCAGAGCAGGTCCCTCTGGTCCACCCACTTGGCTCAATCAGTGCCCTGAGTGTGGGCAGAGGTTCCCACGTGGCTCAGAGATAGTTAAGCACCACTGCCCCCACCCTGGCACTCGGCCCTTTGTCTTTGGGGACTGTGGGAAGAGATGCAGGAAAAGTTCCTACCTCATCCAGCACTTCCGCACCCACACTGGAGAAAAGCCTTTCACTTGTGCTGCTTGTGGCCAGAGCTTCATGCAGCGCAGTAGTCTCAGGTGGCATTGCCTCACTCACACTGGAGAGAAGCCCTTCAGCTGTGACAGCTGTGGCAAGAGGTTCAGCCAGAGCTATGGTCTAAGCCTGCACCACCTCACCCACACCAGTGAAAAGTTATTTAACTGTAGGGACTGTGGTAAGAGCTTCAAACACCGCTCCTACCTCACCATCCACCGCCGCATCCACACTGGAGAGAATCTGTTCCCCTGTGCTGAGTGCGGCAAGAGCTTCACCACGAGCACCATATACATCCAGCATCAACTCATCCACAGTGGTGACAAACCCTACAGCTGAGCCGACTGCGGCAAGCGTTTCACTCAGGAGGGACACCTCTCCAGGCACCGTCGTGTGCACACTGGTGAGAAAGCTTTCACCTGTGACGACTGTGGCAAGAGCTTCAGCATCATCTCCTGTCTAACCAAGCATCGCCTCAGCCACACCAGTGACGAGCCCAGAGAGCGGGGAGGTACAAATAGATCCACCCAGGGTCTGCTGGGGTAATCGTGATCCCTTAGAGGGCTTTTCCAGCACAAAAATCATCTCTTTTTATTCTGCATTTCTCAGAGGCTGGGGGCTCCAGCAGTAACAAACACCTCCTCCCCTCCTGAACACCAATTAGTGCTGATGAGAACAATTGCAGTGCTGAGTTGACACAGCCAGAGCTGCCATTGGAGCTGGGCTGAGCTTTGCCAGGGTTTGTCTGGTTCTTCCCCCTTTCTTTGTGTCTCCTTGGGGTGAAAAACCCTCTGTCTATTGCTCAGTTATATAAATAAAAATCCCAAACTCGCCAAATCTTGTCTGTTTGCTTTTATTTAAGATATTTGTTCCCTAGGAATGGGGCTGGAGCTGTGTGCCCAGTTCAGGGAGGTCAAAGTGAGGTTCTCAGGAGAGTCTTGAGAGTGTCTTGCTGGGGACAGTCTCAGGAGTATATTAGAGGGTTTTGTTTGCGGGGTTTCAAGGAATATTAGGTGTTTGGAGGGGGTCCTGAAGGGTCAAACCCCAAAATACGCCCTAGCCCAGACAGCTGTGAACTGTGTGTGCCCCTGGCCATGCTTGGCTATGCCCCATACTATAGGTGCAGTTATCAGAGTTGTGTGTTACCAAAGGGAATGAGTTGTCTTGGGACAGTATTTAAACCAGCCAAAAAGTTAGACAACTTGCCTTGTTCTCACCCAGACAGCAACAAGAGCCAAATGCTGCCAGAGTTGCAGCAGAAGAGCCTGCACCAACAGGCAGCAACTACATACAGGCCTCACACCTGGACCAAGACAGAAATGGGAAAAGCTCCAAGAGAACTGAATCTCAGAAGAGGCTACAGCCTGGCAACAGAGCACACGAGAGGCCCTTAGCCCTCTCTGAGCCAAAGGCAAGCTCTTAGATCAAGCAATGCAGCCACAAATGATACAAATTCGGCAATCTGTGACCACCCTTCATGATTTGCAGAAATTACGGGGAGCCATAAACTAGGTAAGACCCTTGCTAGGTCTTAGCACAACCCTGCTAGCTCCCTTATTTGACTTACTGAAGGGAGACCCTGACCTTTTATCTCCTCAATGCTTGACTGCAAAAGCACAACCTGCACTGAAGCAAGTGGAGCTCGCCATTGCCATGGGAACAAGCCCTTTGGGTAGCAGAAGCAGCACCTGTCAGCATGTATGTGCTTATCTCCCAAGGTCACCCTCTAGCTCTCATAGCACAATGGAATGAACACTGGCCACATACTTTGCATTTTCTGGAATGGGCATTTTTACCATTTCCCCCAAAGCAAACAGTGAGCACTCAAATGGAGCTGGTTGCTCGGGCTGTGTGCAAAGCCAGGCAATGGTGTGTTCAACTCTTAGGACCAGACCCTGCCACTCTGACATTGCCTTTAACTTCAGAATATCTGGACTGGTGTATGGCACACAGCCCTGAGTTGCAAATGGCCCTGCTAGATTACCCAGGGAAGGTTCTGCTGCATGCTAGGCACATCGATTTTTGCAGCTACATGGAGATCTGCAACGAGTGGAACCGACTTGGTTCTCTCTGACACCAGTACCAGGAAAGACAATCTTTACTGATGGTTCAGGGGAAACAGGGAAGGCAATCACTGCCTGGCAAGAAAAGAGGAAGTGGCAGGAGCTCCTCGCCTATCAGGATGGTTCACCTCAGCTCCTGGAGTTAAAAGCTGTGGTAATGATCTTTACTAAGTGGTCCAACAAGCCCATAACCATTGTCACTGACTCGCAGTGTGTTTGTAACCTTGTACAGCGGTTGGACAGAGCACTGCTGAAGGAGGTTAACAACAAATCTTTGTTTCATTTGCTAAAAGCCCTATGGCTTGTGCTGCAGAGTCAAACAGAACCATTCTATGTGCTGCATGTTCATAGCCACACAGGGCTGTCAGGATTCGTGTCTGAGGGAAACACCACAGCTGATGCCCTGATGGTACCTGCCTGGGCTGTGCCTATACCTGACATGTGGCAGCAAGCAGCTCAATCCCATGCCTTTTTCCACCAAGGGGCTCACACACTGCAGGGGCTGTTTGGCATATTGTTGTCTTCAGCAAGAGATATTGTGGCCTCTTGTGCAGATTGCCAACATTTCTCCTCGACCCAGCCAGCTGGTGTCAATCCCAGGGGATTACAGAGCCTACAGCTATGGCAATCTGATGTTACTCACATGCCCAAGTCTGGGCCTTTGAAATATGTCCATGGCTCAGTTGACACATTCTCTGCTGGGATATGGGCTACCCCACATGGTGGTGAAAAAGCCTGAGATGGAATTATGCACTGGAGAAAAGCTTTTTCTGCCCTGGGCATTTCACAGCCAATCAGAGCTGATGTCGACCCTGGCTATATCACCTCTAGACCACAAGTGTTTGTACACCAGTGGGGGGTTCCTCATGTTCCCAGCATACCCCACTGCCCCACAGGCCAGGCCATAACTGAACCTGCCCATCACACTCTTAAAACTATGCTTGAAAAACAGAAAGGGGGAATGCTGGGGGAGACACCACACAGCAGGCTGTGGAAAGCTGTCTATACCCTGAATTATTTAACCATCTCTCAGAGTGGTATGAACCCTGTCACAGTAACTCATTTCTTGTCATTGCAGTCTGTGAGCAATCCTTTGGCAAAAAAGGCCCCAGTATGGGTCTGCAATTTACAGACCCCTGACAGGGAAGGCCCCTGGGATCTTGTGACCTGGGGCCATGGGTATGCTTGTGTTTCCACAGGTGCCAGGGTCCAGCAGGTCTCTGCTTGTTGTGTTTGGCCTAGTCCAGAGCATGATCAATGGAAACAAAGCCCTCAGCCCACACCAACTAACTCCATGGGATAGCCAAACATTTGGGCAGCACTGCTGCATGCATGAAATCAAACCTGGAATTTTAATGCCTGTCAAATTGTAACACACCAGTAAGGTGATTTGAGCATCAGGACATGTGGGATGATAATTTGCTCTCTGCCTCATTAAAGCCTCAAGAATTAGATATTTCAGGGACCTTACAAGCAGAAAGCTGTGTGTACCTGCAGCATACATCTGGAGCTGATCTAGTACTATGATCTTTAATCACACTCCCTTTGCCTTAAAGCCATGCAGGCTTAGCCTAACAGCTGAATGAGATGATCAGGGAGGTTTGAAGAATAAAGCTGAACATATAGCAGCCAGGATAATCTTGCTTCAAATTGCTACAGCAAAGCACCAGCTCAGCTAAGGGAACTGGCATCTTGGGTTGCAAAACAAGACAAGGAAACATCAAAACTATTGCTTGAATTAGCCACTGATGTGGAGAGTGTCAGCCCTGCCAGGCTGCAAAATCGAGCTGCTGTTGGTTCTTTGTTCTCAGCTCCCGGTCAGGGCTGGACAGAATGTGATGGTCTGTGCTGTACACACTGAAGTGATTATTCTAAACATAGACAGAAGAGTATTACAAACTGGGCTGTGAATATTGCTGATTGGATTAATCCTGGTGTTGGCAGTGCCCTGTTCATTCTCATGTCTGCAAAGGGCCCTGCAGAGGATAATGAGCCCTTGGGCTAAAAGGAGGAATTGTAGGTAAAGCAGGTGGCCATGGGCAGCTTTAACCTTGAACAAAAAAGAGCTCTGCCCTTGAATCAGGAATGTAAACAACTCCAGGAAAGAAGATCTGTGAACAACAGAGGAAGAAACAGAGAGAACTCCCCAGGCTACCAAAAGGGGGAGAGAGGTGCCTGGACACCAAGCCTAAACCAATCACTTAAGTACAAAGGGCACATGGACACAGAAAGAAAAATACATAAGCCATGATGTGTATTAAACAAGTGGCCTCTGCTGCTGGCTGCTGCTTGAGCACATCTTGGTGTCATCCTTTTTCTTGGCCACCAACACTTCACAGCCTTAGGTGTTGAATTTTTCCAGTTCTCTGAGTCACTTCTTCCTGTTGTTTATTTGGAGAACCTTGAGTTTTCCCTTCCATCAGCTAGCCAGGAGAAGTTCTCCTCACCTTTCACTGCCTGCTTTGGAATCTCTTGCTTTTGTCACAAGTCATTGGTTTGGTCACCAGCTGTGTTCAGGCTTTTCCCTTCACCTTCTGTGGCAGTTCAAGCTGGGTGTCTTCTATTAGTACCACATAGGCTACACCTCCTGTGTCCAGAGGGTCCAATCCAATAAGGAGGACACAGGAAACAGCCTATTTCATACCCATAATATACTGCACCCTATAAATCCATCTCAAAGTCCTTCTCTTCCTCTTTCTTCCCTTTTTGCTCCCATGGGAGATGCTTTCTATTGGGTAATGGTGGGGGAGTATCTCATGGCCAAGGGCTCTGGCAAGGCTGAGAGGCCCAACAGGACCAAGGGCTTTGTCCCCTTGGCTCTGGCAGTTGCCTCTGCCACCAAAGCCTGTGAGGAGAAACTTTGCTTTGAGGCTTTGAGGTTCTTCTATTCCAAGGGCAGTGGTCAGGGCTTGGCCTTTCTGCTTCCTAGACCAAAGGCAAGTTTTTCTCCCCTGCACTTTGCCTTTGTCTCCCTGTAATCCTGGCCTCTAACAAGCTGCTCTAACGAGTCCCTGGGGAGCCTTTGGCAGTAACAAGCCTCAGTGAGGCCAATCAGTGCTTCAAGGTACTTTGGAGTTTGCTTCTGCCTTGGACTTGTTGAGAGGCTTCTTGGCAGTACCTTGGCAGAGTCTCCTGGCAGTACCTAAGGATGATGTAATCAGTCCCAAATACTCCATGGGGCTCATTAAATACTGCTGAACCTCTAATTATTGCCAAGGTTTCTGCAGCTAATTGGAGAGGTTTTTATTGCACAAAGCATCTGATAAAAAGTACTTTTAAAGGTACAGTTCATTACTTTTCATCAGCAAACCATAGCAAAACCTGTCAGGGTCCCACCCTGGTCACTGCTCAGCCTCACTCCCCACTGTCCCCAGTAGAGCCCTGAGCCACAGGTGAGGGACAGGATCTGCCTTGCCAGGGGCTGGGGGTCAGGGCTTGGCCCTTTGCATCAATGAAACCCCTCCAGGTTTCCTCAGCACCAGAGCCACCTTGAGCTGCTTGTCCTGACCTGTCAGCACTGCCTCAGTTCTCTGCCCTCACCAGGGCCTGGAGATGCTTCAGTGCCTCCAGTGATGCTTCCCTTGGATCCACTGTCTCCTTCTGTACTAACCAGACCCTGGGGACCCTTTCCCAGTATGCTTCACTGGGACCCATTAAGAGTAGAAGAACCTTCAGAGTTTGAATCTGACTTCAGCTTCTCAGTCTCTGAGGTTCATGGACTTGGCACCAAAGCCAGCAGAGGGCTCCTTTAAATGCTTTGGGCGGCCTGCTGCTGCTGAGCTGAGCCAGGCTCCTTGGCATGATGGAGCTCTGTCCAGGAGCAGTTCCTCTGCACAGCACAGCAGGGGTGAGGAAAGCAAAAAGAGCTTCAAGATGGCCAGAACTGGGAGGATGCTGAGAACTCACTGGAGGAGAAGTCACTGCAGTTGCTGACAGGGTGAGTCTATGGTTGCAGGGCAGTGCAGCTGCAGTTCCTGGAGTCATCTCCTAAAGCTGGGGCTTGGTGCTGGGGCAGGGACTCTGCTGCCTGTTGGGCTCAGCTCTCAAGCAGCCCAGGGAACTCTTCATGCTGCTTTGGGGAGAAGCTGTGTTTGGAAGGAGCCACCCTTGACAGGGCAAGGCAGGGCAGGGCAGGGTCCTTCTGCTGTGTGGCTCAGGGCAGCTCTCAGCTCCAGATCAATTCAAGAACATTTTCATGACTTTTCATGACTATGTTCAGGCCAGGGGTTCCTGACCCAGGCTCTGCTCTCCTGAATCTTTGCTTCCCCTGTCTCTGGCCTGGCTGGTGAGGAGGAAAACTCAGCAGTGCCTTTAGAGCAGGGGCTGGGCCTCTTAAACCATCACACAGAGCTTTACTGGGAACCTCACCAAGTGCCTATACTCCTCAACTGAGGCCCTTCCTGAATGTCTGTCTGTCCCTCTCCTTGCCTGTCTCAGATGCTCTTTGTGTTGCTGATGGCTCTGTGGGCATGGAAGCTTCAGCTGCAGAGTCAGGCACAGACACTGTGAGATCTTCTGTGCAGGTGGAGCCACAGCAATGAGGTGTCCCAGCTGTCCTCCAGCCTGGGAAGCTCTGGGCAGTGCAGGCTGTAAGGCTGGGAATGAGCTGACTGCAGGAGCTGCCATGGTCATGCCTTGGCTGTGTCCTTGAGGTATCCATCCAGTCTGTGCTGCCTTCCAGGGGACACTGAGCCAAGTGTCTCCTGGACTAGAATTGGGATGCTGAGACCCTGAGACACTGAGTGGTGTGTGGTGGATCCCTCTGCTCTCAGCAGTGTCTGTGGCTTCTCAGGGTGAAATGAGAGCATGGTCACCCTCCAGCTGAGGTGCAGAGCAGGGTGAATTAGAGTCCATGGGGAGCTCTCCCACTCTTGCCTTTTTAGCCTAAGCCAGGACCAAGCAGTGCTCCAGCCTTGGAGCTGAAGGAAGGTCCCTGAGAAGCAGCAGCAAGTGACTGTGTGACAGGGGAGGGTCTGTGGGGAGTGGTTTTGGCTGTGCTGAGAGAAGTCTCATCTGACTTGTCACTGTCTCCTTCTCTTTTGACAGTGCCTCCTGGCCAGAGGCAGCAGATGGCCAATAGCAGCTCCATCACCCACTTCCTCCTCCTGCCATTCCCAGGCACAAGGCAGCTGCAGCTCCTGCACTTCTGCCTCTTCCTGGCCATCTACCTGGCTGCCCTGCTGGGCAATGGCCTCATCATCACCACCATAGCCTGGGACCACCACCTCCACACTCCCATGTACTTCTTCCTTCTCAATCTCTCCTTCCTTGACCTGGGTGCCATCTCCACCACCGTGCCAAAATCCATGGACAATTCCCTGAGGGATACCAGGGACATCTCCTATGCAGGATGCATTCTCCAGTTTTTCTTTTTCACATTCCTAATCACAGCAGAGTATTTTCTCCTCACCACCATGTCCTACGATCGCTATGTTGCCATTTGCAGACCCCTGCACTATGAGACCCTCCTGGGCAGCAGAGTTTCTGTCCACCTGGCAGCAGCTGTCTGGGCCTGTGGCTTTCTCTATGGACTGCTGCACACAGCCAATACATTTTCCCTGCCCCTCTGCCAGGGCAATGCTGTGGACCAGTTCTTCTGTGAAATCCCCCCGATCCTCAAGCTCTCCTGCTCCACATCCTATGTCAGGGAACTTTGGCTTCTTATGGTCGGTGTCTGTTTATACTTTGTCTGTTTCATGTTCATGGTGGTGTCCTATGTGCAGATCTTCAGGGCAGTGCTGAGGATCCCCTCTCAGCAGGGACGCCACAAAGCCTTTGCCACCTGCCTCCCTCACCTGGCTGTGGTCTCCCTGTTTGTCACCACTGGCTTCTTTGCCTACCTGAAGCCCTCCTCCATGTCCTCTCCATCCCTGGACCTGGTGGTGTCAGTTGTGTACTCAGTGGTGCCTCCAGCAGTGAACCCTCTCATCTACAGCCTGAGGAACCAGGCGCTCAAGGCTGCCCTGAGCAAACTGATCCCTGGATGCTTTCAGAAGCAATAAACTTTGTCTTCTGCTGCAGAGCAGTTCTGATGTCACTCAGTGCAGGCCCAGCCTGGCTGCTGGAGTTTTGCTTTTTGTGGTGAAATTTTGCTTTTGGCAATGTTGTCATCACCTTTCTAATCACTCTCTGCTTTGCTTTTCTGACTGAGGATTTATGTTGGGGGAGCTGTGCTCCTTGTGTGGTTAATCAAAATAACCTTTCAGTAACATTTTTCTTCCTGAGGTCCTTTCTCCAAGAATTTTCTGGAGCTTCAGGGACATCTCCTCTATGCAGAGGTGGAGAGGCAATGAGTCCCAGCACAGCAGCACTGCCAGGGAGCAGCAGTACTTGCTGGACCCCTGGTCCTAGTACAAACTGCTCCTCATTCTAGTACAAACTGATCCTCTGTCTCTCTCCCATGCCAACTCTGTCCATCACAGGACACATTTCATACCCTGCCTCCTTCCACTGCAGTGTGGCCACCTCACAGTGCAAACTGGAGACCCTGATCCTATCCCACTAGAGGCTGGGCCCCATCTCAGTCCTGGCATGGTCCCTTTAAGCCCTCCACATACAAACCTGGCCTTGTCCCAAAATAAACTGATCCTCCTGATGTCATCCCAGCACAGCTTGAGAGACAGCCCAGAACAAGCTGGTAACCCTGTTCCTGTCCCAGTATCAACTGAATCTCACCCAGTGCTGAGAGGATATTTTGAACCCACTCCCAGTACAGGCTGTGTCCCTTCCCAGTAAAAACTGCATCATTTGAATTGCTCCCAGTACAGCTGTGGCGTCCTCCCAGAACAAAGTGAATCACCTTGCCCTCTCCCACTACTGCCTCTGTCCCATCCCAGTGCAAAATGCATCTCCAGGCCCCCTGCTGGGACTGACTGCATCCATTGCAGTACAAACTGGACACCTTCTTGCCCTCCCAGTACTGTCTGAGCCCTGTGCTTGTCCAAACAGGGACCCTTTAACACTCCTAAGTGCACATTAGGTCTTGTCCCAAAATAAGCTGGATTCCTTTATCCCCTCCCAGTATAGGTCTGGCAATGCTTATTGTAAATTCACTCTCTTGGTTTCCTCTCTAAGTACAGACCAGACCCCAGTCCAGTACAGCTGGGATCCCCTGGCTCCATTCCAGTACAGTCTGGACCTTATCCCATTACAAACTTGATGCTTTTAACCCCCTGCCAGTGCAGACCTAGCCCAGTCTCAGTACAAACTGCATCTCCTGAACTGCCCCCACCCCTGCAGAGATGTGGTCTTGTCCCATCAGTAACAGGATCATTTGAATATCTCCCAGTACAGTCTGAGGCCCATCCCAGTACAAATCACATCCCTGACTCCATCCCAGTGTACATGTGGCCCCATCTGGAACAGGCTGCCCAGGGCAGCTGTGGAGTCTCCTTCTCTGGACATATTCAAGGCCCACCCGGATGTGTTCCTCTGTGATCTGCTCTAGGTGACCCTGCTCTGGCAGGGGAGGTGGACTGGATGATCTTTGGAGGTCCCTTCCAGCCCCTAACATTCTGTGATTCTGTGGTTGCCTTTCCTGTACAAACTGAATCTCTTTAATGTCTCCCCCTCCCAGTAAAGACTGGGTAAGACCTAGGATAAACTGAAACCCTTGGTCCCTTCCCAGAACAGACATAGCCTCATCCCAGCACACACTGGATCATCTTGCTCCAGCCCAGGACACATTGGGTCCTGCTGCAGTACAAACTACATTCTCTGGTTCCTTCCCACTACCTACTGCATCCCTCCATATCTAAAGTACTCTGATTTAATCTCAGTACAGACTGGACACCATCTGTGATGGGTTATGCCAATCCTGAGAGCAGGGGAGGGGGAGGGCTTGTGACAGCCTTGCCTGCTCCAGAGGGGAGGTTCGCCCCTGGCAAACTGAGTTAGTCTGTTCCACTCCCCCTCCCTGTCCAGCAAGCCTTTAAAGAGAAAGACACCACAGCCATTTGCTCTCTTTTGCTTCTGCCTTGCCTGGACGAGAGGACTGAGTTGCTGCTGGCTTCCTGCTTCTCTGCCACATGGTCAAGCCTGGTCTTTTCTCCCTGCTACATATTCAAAGGACTGTTGGTTTTATATATATGTTCCTTACCCTTGTGAACCCTTCCTGTTATTATATATATATGTATATATTTTACAGAAAATCTTTACATCTCTACTTCCAAAATGACTCCAAATTATTTCTCCTCCTTTCTATCTTTTTGTTTTTCCGACGAAGGGTAGGCAGAAGCGGGGGAGGGATTCTCAGCCTGGACAAAGAGCCAGACTCGATGGCACACACACTCTCTGGGCCTGGATCCTCAATGCCATCAAGAGCTGGTACCGCTCAAGAGATGACCTGCCCTGGGCCCCAGTTAGATGGACAAAAATGGGACAGGGCATTGGGTATCTGAGACAGATGGCTGTGCTGGAAATAATTTATGGGGGTGGCCAGCTCAACTCAGACCCAGATGAGGTGCCCATGAGACAGCCCTTGGTAAAGAAACTCACCCAAGGTGCTCCTCAGAAATATGCTCCCACATTAGGAGGGATACTCCTGACTGGACAGGATGGAAGTACTAAAACTGTCTGTGAGTTTGCCAATGATGTAATGGAATATGAGGACAGTGTAAATCAGAACCCCCTGATCTCAGCCATAGAAACTGCGGCGACTCCACCACCTCCCCAGGCAGCCCATTCCAATGGGCAATCACTCTTTCTGTATAGAACTTTTTCCTAACATCTAGCCTGAACCTCCCCTGGTGCAGCCTGAGACTGTGTCCTCTTGTTCTGGTACTGCTTGCCTGGGAGAAGAGACCAACATCCGTCTGTCTACAACCTCCCTTCAGGTAGTTGTAGAGAGCAATAAGGTCACCCCTGAGTCTCCTCTTCTCCAGGCTAAGCAACCCCAGCTCCCTCAGCCTCTCCTCGTAGGGCTTATGTTCCAAACCCCTCACCAACTTTGTTGCTCTTCTCTGGACTCGTTCCAGCAAGTCAACCTCCTTCCTAAACTGAGGGGCCCAGAACTGGACACAGTACTCGAGGTGCGGCCTAACCAGTGCAGTGTACAGGGGCAGAATGACCTCCCTGCTCCTGCTGGCCACACTGTTCCTGATGCAGGCCAGGATGCCATTGGCCCTCTTAGCTGCCTGGGTACACTGCAGGCTCATGTTCAGTCTACCGTCAACCAGCACCCCCAGGTCCCTCTCAGCCTGACTGCTCTCCAGCCACTCTGACCCCAGCTTGTAGCTCTGCATGAGGTTGTTGTGGCCAATGTGCAGAACCCGGCACTTGGATGTGTTAAATCCAGTTAGAAGCATCTCCAGGCTGTGGGGAGAGCAGAGAACTGAGGCAGTGCTGCCAGGTCAGGACAAGCAGCTCAAGGTGGCCCTGCTGCTGAGTAAAGCTGGAGGGGTTTCATTGATGCAAAGGGCCAAGCCCTGAGCCCCAGACCCTGGCAAGGCAGATCCTGTCCCTCAATTGTAGTTCTGGGCTCTACTAGTAGCAGAGGTGAGTGTGGGTGAGGGCTCTATTGGGGGCAATGGGGATGAGCTGCAACCAGGATAGGAAATTCTATGACACTTTGTGGCCTCCAGGAGTAATAAGTATGAAACCAACTCCAGACCCTCCAAAGTTTCTCCTGGCATCATTTCTCCATCAGCCACATCTGGTACTGAGCAGGTAACTGCAGAGTGTGGCACTCCTGATCAGACCTTGTCAGGTTTTGCTGTGGTTTCCTGCTGAAAAGTATTGAACTGTACCTTTAAAAATAATTTTTATCAGATGGTTTGTGCCATTTCCTTCCCTTCCCTGAGCTGTCTCAGATCTCCCTGCCTTTTCCTGGCACCTCTGGATGGCCTCATGCATAGCAGCTCTGCCCTTTAAGGGACATTTCTTTGGCCTCACCTCCACTCTGAACCTTCCATGCTGCTCTTTGTGAATGTTTTGGTCTCTCCCACTCCCCAGAAGAGCTCCATTCTCTCTGAAACCACCCTTCAGCCATGTGCACACTGCCATGGCAGCGCCCTGAGCAGACTGAAGCATCCCCACTCCCTCAGCCTCTCCACAGAGATGTCAACACCCATCCTGGCAGATCTCCTCTGCAGTCTGTCCGGTTCCTCCCCATTCCTTCAGTCTAGACATTCCCAAATCCAGACACCAAACATCCAGATGTGGCCACAGCAGTGCTGATTCCAGGGGAGGACAAATTCTGTGTCTGGGTGGCCACACTCCTGCCACAGCCCAGCTGCAGTTGTCCTTCCCTACTGTGGTCGGTCTTGGCTTCATCCCAGGGCATTTGGAATGGTTCCACCCAGTCCCTGTGGTGCCTTTCTGACTGGGTGTGGTGTTTTGAGCCTTAAGTGGGACTTAAGAGCTGAAATGGGGGCAAGGCTAAGCATCCCTCCCCTGCTCCCCTCTACTCCTTCCCAACAGAGAGGAAAAAAGAAAGGGAAGGAGCAAATCCACCAAGAAATAATTTGGTGTTGGGTGGAAGCAGAGAGGTTTCGGAAAGCATGCATGGACTCCCTTGTTGGTGAGGCAGGAATCGTTTATTGGTACAGAACAAGCAGCTTATATAGGAAAAATCAAGCAGGGTAAGCAATTCCCTGACATTCTTGCACCACTGCTGCTAACTGAGTTTTCTCCTTTGATATGCAGCTGTCCATTGTTATCTTCATCCCATATCAGGTTGATCTTCTCCAGCATAGAGGCAAGTGTCCTCCTGTCTCGCACTTCAGGTTGTTTACCACAGTCAGCTCTTCTTTATCATCAAGCCATCCTTCCAGTATCAATGTCCTGTTGTTCTTTCTTGTCCTGAAACCTTCCATAGATACTTTCTGCTTTCCTACAACTCCCCATTTTTATATTGTTTAAAACAGCAGCCATCACTTGTGTCCTGACCATCCTCGTATTCCTAAAAGCTATTATTACAAGTACCATTAACACTACAATTACAACACCAATCACTACAAGGATTCCACCTATAACCCACACTCGTACATTCAGACCTGAGAACCAATTTTTTGGATTCAGCCAGCTAAGATCTTTGTTCAGTGCTTCCCATGTTGAATCAATCCGCACCTGTTGTATATTTGCTAATTGCAGTTCCAGCTGATGCTTCAATGTTTGGACATTATATTTCAAGGAGCTATCAAAGGCCCCTTGTAAGTGTGATTTTACTGACTTCCAATCATGCTGAGAGTCATTCCAAGACAAGGATGTTACACACATGTCCTTCTTAGGATATTCCCAATCACACTGCAGCATCATATGGGTCTGCAAGGCAGCTTGTTGGTCTCCTAACCAAACAACGCTGGCCTCAAGTGCATATAACCTTGCCATTATTTCCTCATCTATAGCTTCCTGCATCTGCAAATCATTTGTCACATTGGTTAATAAAGTTCTCACTGTGTCTGCAGTTTGTATGCCCTTTGTCAGAGCTGTAACTGAAGCAGCAGCAGATGCTAATATTATCACAGCTGATATTATAGCAAAAATTAACCATCCCACAAATCTTTTTGCCCTTTTTCTAGACTCTTTTAGTCCCTGGTCTAATAGCCTGATAACATGGTCCAATCCATTCTCACTCTCCCATCCTCTTGTCATGTTCACGGAAATCCATACCTCTGCCCTTCTTTGGAAGGGAATAATCATGCTCTGCTGATCAATGTCTTTATCAATAATACAAGTCTAAAAAGTAATATTGCTACAAGTAAGATGATATATGCTTGATTCGTTATAGATTATACAATCAATACCTATTCCTAATACATATGGGTGGGCAGTACACACAGTAGCAGAGGAACTACGTAGTACACGTTCTACTAAAATGCCTTTACATGAGAGGTCTTTTATATTGTAACAAGGCAAGTCCTTCTGACAATACATCAAGGAACCTTCACCATTAGAGTTTAAATGAGAAACACAACCTCAAAACATACAAAACTGGTACTGCCAGGTTCCACACACACATACACTTTTTTTTTTTTTCTTTTTCCTTTTTAATGATTCCACCTGGGTCCTTTTACACATTTTTGGTGAGCTGCTGGATCACGCTTCACCCCCCCGCTCACCACTTAGGGGAGAAGCCCTTAGCTGCTCTGGGAGGCACACCACTCCCCTCACCTAATGGTCCTACCAAGAGGGGAGCGGTGGGCTCAGCCCTCTCCTTGGGCTCTCGCCAGCAACTCAAAATCACCTCTAATTGCCTTGTGGATAGCCCATCTATCGCTTCTGTTGGAATACCTTTCTTCTGACCCACTAGGAGACAAAGGGGGGATTCAAAATTATGGTTTAGTTCTCTTAAGATACCATATGACAGAGACTGATACACAGGAGCAGTCCCACCTCCTGGTCTGTTTTCCACCACTCCTGGCATCGCACACATATGTAACATTTCTGTATTTATAAAACCCTTATCATCTTTATCCATTAAAACATCAGAAATTGAAATTTGCAGTCGTGTAGCTACACTTGGAAGATGTTCATTAATCAACAATCCATTAGACATTTTAACACCATCCTGTACATTGCCTCCTTGATAAAGCATCCTGTTATCCCTCACCCCCATATTACTCATAGTAGCTGCAGGAGGTACACAAACACCTCCATAAGGTGGTGGGGGGGTAGACAAAGCCCCCGCCTGCCGGGGTATAGGAACCGAATGAGGCTGAGGGTAAAATCCTGCTGGAAAAGGAAAGGGATAGGGAACAGAGTTAACAACTTCATTAGTGGTATTTAAGGGAAGAGAGGAAGATAAACTTGGTGCTGTGGGTTGGAAAAGTGGCTGGTTTGATTTGTCGAGCGATTCTTGAGTAGCGGAGCTGTCGGGATCAAAAGAAATTAGTTTTTCATCAGTCACTTGAGTTGGTGGTTTTAACTTTGCATCTGGTTTTCTTTGTTTCTTCTGCTCCAGTTGAGGATTTGCTCCTTCTGCAGCTGCTACAGCTGCCTTAAGCGGAGGTACCTGTGGATATAAACCTGGCTCCTTTTCTGTATCGGTGGAGCCCTGATCGAAAGGATCATCCAGCTCTGGGTCTGACTCAGAGCTGCTGTCCGCATATTTTGCACTTGCATCAGGCAATGTCTTAGACTTCTTAAGGGGCAGTCAAACGGCCTCTTTCGTTGTTGAGCTAGGAACTTTTGTGACCGTGCTCTCATTAGTGGGTCATCAGTGCCTATTCTTTCCTCCCCCGTGTGCCCTGCAGCCAGACCTCTTGTTTCTGCCTGTGTTTTGTTGTTTGTAGGAAGCTCATCCTGCTTCTGAGGGCCCGCATGGGTAATGGGAGCGTTTAGAGTCCCCGAGGGTGAAGTGCTGTTGGATTTACTCATTAGCGTGGTCAGCGCTAGCCGTAGTCTGTGCCACGTTATTAAAATGTCCAGTGAAAAATCATTCCCGTGCTTTTGTGCTTCTGAGAGGGTCTGTACCCTTGCTCTTTGATAATTCGCATAAGCACATCATGGGGAAATTGCTGTGATCTCGTGGCTCCTTGGCCCATATTCTTCCCCGGCCGCAGTCCCCGTACCTGACCTGCAGTGTAGGGGATGGACGCGTCGTCTGCTCACTTCTCCCGTTCAGCTCACTGGGGGTGCAATCCGAGAGTGAGTCTGAAGAAAGATCTCACTGAAATTCCCGATACGGGCACCATTTTATCGGAAAGCATGCACGGACTCCCTTGGTGGTGAGGCAGGAATCGTTTATTGGTACAGAACAAGAAGCTTAGATAGGAAAAATCGAGCAGGGTAAGCAATTCCCTGACATTCTTGCACCACTGCTGCTAACTGAGTTTTCTCCTTTGATATGCAGCTGTCCATTGTTATCTTCATCCCATATCAGGTTGATCTTCTCCAGCATGGAGGCAAGTGTCCTCCTGTCTCGCACTTCAGGTTGTTTACCACGGTCAGCTCTTCTTTATCATCAAGCCATCCTTCCAGTATCAATGTCCTGTTGTTCTTTCTTGTCCTGAAACCTTCCATAGATACTTTCTGCTTTCCTACAGACACCCATCTTGCTTTCCTAGCAGCTCTCACCATGACATTTCTGTGCCTTCCCTGCTCTGTCTCTGCTCTCCATGACCAGTTTGCACTGGGATGGTTCCCAGTCTGTACTGGGTGATGCCTTTGGATCCAGTTTCTGGAACATAACTCGGACAATACTGGGATGGCATGAAGACAACAGTTGGTACTTGGACAAGGCCTACTCTGTACTAGGAGGGAGTCAGGAGATGAAATTTGTAATGGGAGGGGGTCCAGTCTGTACTGGATTGGAACCAGAGATAACATGTGGAGGGATGCAGTAGGTACTGGGAAGGCACCGGGGAATGCACTTTGCACTGGGATGGTACCCAGAGTGTACTGGGATGGGAACAAGATGATCCAGTTTGTGCTGGGATGAGGCCATGTCTACTCTGGGAGGGGACCAGGGGATTCAGTTTGTTTTGGACCAAGGCCCAGGCTGTACTGGGAGAGCTCAGAGAGGTTCAGTTTGTAGCTGGAGGGGGCCCCAGTCTGAACTGGCATGGCATCAGGGGGTCACTTTGCAGGGATGGGTCCTGGTCTGTGCTGGGACGGAATCAGGGTTTCAGGAGATGCACTTTGTACTGGGATGAGACTCAGACTGTGCTGGGAGATGGCAATGGGATCCCATTTGTAGCAGGATCAGGCCATAGCTGTATTGTACATTGTGCTGTGCTGGGTGCAGCTGGGACTGGGAAGGGGTCCAAGGGCTGCACTTCGTAGTGGCACAGGAAACTGTATGGGAGATGGCAAAGTGATGAAGTTTGTACTGGAAGAAGACGACATCTGAGCTGGGAGGGGTTCGGGAGATGTAGTTCATACTGAAATCTGACCAGGTCTGTACTGGGAGGGGATAAATGGATCCCAAATTGTACTGTGTGGGAACCAGACTCTTACTGGAATGGGTAAGGGAATGCAGTTTGTACTGGGAAAGAGTCCAGTCTGTAATGGCAGGTCATAAGGAGATTGAGACAACACCTAAGGTATACTTGGAGGGATGAAAGGGATCCTGTTTGGATTAGGACAGGGCCCAATCTGCACTAGGAGGGCATGAGGGTGTGCAGTTTCTACTGGGATGGGGGCAGATGGTACTGGGAAGGGAGCCAGGGGATAGATTCTGTGCTGAGATGGGACCCAGGCTGCAGTGCTAGAGGACAGTATGATCCAGTTTGTACTGGGATGAGGCCACATCTGCACTGGGAGGAGTTAAGGAGACCATGTTTGGACTGAGTCTATACTGGAAGGGGGTCAGGGTATCCAGTATGCAATCTGAGTAGGTGCAGTCTGTAATGGGAGGGGGTTGGAGTATGAAGGCATGAGGAGACCTCCTCTTCTGATGGCAGTGCTGCTCTGGAGCACAGCTCTGGCCCACAAGCAGCCCTGGACTCTCCCTACTTGCAGTCCCAGCACTGCCACACAGCAGCACAGTGCCCAAGCTGCCAGAGCACTCAGGCCTTGCCCCAGCACAGAGGCTCAGCAGGAGAGGGTGGAAGGGCAGAAAGAGCAGCTGAGGACAGCCCAAGCTCTGGGGTTGCCTGGCACTGCTGCTGTGCTGGGACTCTGCCCCTCCACCTCTGCACACAGGCACTGCCCTGCAGCTCCACAGAAGCCTTGGAGGAAGGAACTCAGAGAAACAACTCCCTGCAGGGTCTTCATTGTATTGAACACATAGGGAGCACAGCTCCTCATGTCTCCTCTGGGTCACAGAAGAGAGGACAACACTGAACCAGAAATGGTCTGAAGAAAGACATTTGGACTTGATGATCTTTGAGGCCTCTTCCAACCTTGGTGATACTGTGATACTGTGATTTCTCTGGGAACAACATTCTCACAAAGGGAACAGCCCCAGCAGCAGCCAGAACTCCAGCAGCCAGGCTGGGCCTGCACTGAGTGACATCAGAACTGCTCTGCAGGAGAAGACAAAGAGTTTATTGCTTGTGAAAACATCCAGGGATCACCTTGCTTATGGCAGCCTTGAGCTCCTGATTCCTCAGGCTGTAGATGAGAGGGTTCACTGCTGGAGGCACCACTGAGTACAGAACTGACACCACCAAGTCCAGGGATGGGGAGGAGATGGAGGAGGGCTTCAGGTAGGAAAAGAAGCCAGTGGTGAGAAACAGGGAGACCACAGCCAGGTGAGGGAGGCAGGTAGCAAAGGCTTTGTGGCGTCCCTGCTGAGAGGGGATCCTCAGCACTGCCCTGAAGATCTGCACATAGGACACCACAAGGAACACAAAACAGACACAGTATAAACAGACGCTGGCCACAATAAGCCAAAGTTCCCTGAGGTAGGATGTGGAGCAGGAGAGCTTGAGGATCTGAGAGACTTCACAGAAGAACTGGTCCACAGCAATGCCCTGGCAGAGGGGCAGGGAAAATGTATTGGCTGTGTGCAGCAGAGCAGTGAGAGCCCCAGAGCCCCAGGCAGCTGCTGCCAGGTGGAGACAAACTCTGCTGCCCAGGAGGGTCTCATAGTGCAGGGGTCTGCAGATGGCAACATAGCGATCGTAGGACATGACTGTGAGAAGGAAATATTCACCTACAATCAAGAGGAGAAAGAAAAAGACCTGCACTGCACATCCTGCATAGGAGATGTCCCTAGTGTCCCAGAGGGAATTGGCCATGGATTTTGGCACAGTGGTGGAGATGCAGCCCAGGTCGAGGACGGAGAGGTTGAGGAGGAAGAAGTACATGGGGGTGTGGAGGTGGTGGTCCCAGGCTATGGTGCTGATGATGAGGCCATTGCCCAGCAGGGCAGCCAGGTAGATGGCCAGGAAGAGGCAGAAGTGCAGGAGCTGCAGCTGCCTTGTGCCTGGGAATGGCAGGAGGAGGAAGTGGGTGATGGAGCTGCTGTTGCCCATCTGCTGCCTCTGACCATGGAGATCTGTCCAAGGAGGGAAACACAGTGACAAGTTAGGGCACATCTCTCGGCTTCTTCGTAATCCCTGTCCCTCAACTGCATGAGGAATGGATCAGCTCAGTCCCATCACTACCAACCCATGGCAGAGTTCATCACAGCTTCAAATGCAGCAGGGACCCAGAATTGTGCCATGAAGATTCCTCTGGTGTCAGAACAGAAAGTGACCAACAGCCCAATCCCAGGGAACAAGAGTCCCATTGTGGTGGGTTGAAATTTCCCCCAGCATTAGCTTTGCCAGAGCAGCTCAGTTAGAAGCAAATGAAGCTGTATTGACAAGCAAGAGCTACACTCTACAATGGAATGCAATGAACAGGTACAGAACATCCAGGAGTGACAATATTAGACAGGTATTTACAATTAGCAAATGACATGAAATCCTCCTGGTCAGAGACCAGGGAAGCTGTTCCTCTGCCCCTAACAACTACCCATCCTGTTCCAAGAGAGAAAGGAGGAGTGGAGAGAGAAAAAAAGCAGTGGGTTAGACTTAGCCAGGGCCAGCCAAAGCAGGTGATCTCTCCCCAGCAAAGCAAACCAGCTGAGATCAGAAGAGAAGAGAGAGAATTGTTATGGTACAGCTCCTCTGATTCCAGATATTTATCCAATGAATTTGTTTAGAAGAATCTTTTGCTTTTCACACCCAAGAGTGATCTATTCATTTTGTTTCTACTTTTCTGATCAAAATCTGTAACTAAATTTCAAAGGCAGAGTCTAAAACCACCACACCCATGGAGAGGTGGAGAAAGAGGGAGCAGGCCTGCAGTGCTGCAGAGACAGAGAAGGGAAGAGGGAAAGGCAGAGGGGCTGGGGGTGAAGCCTTCTCCTTCCCCAGCTCTGCTCACTGCTGCTCACAGGGTGGAACTGAAGGGCTTTGGTCCTCCTTCTGTGTGCACACTCTAGGAGCCTTCAGCTGAGCGTCAGCTGCTGAGATGGGGATGCCTCCAGGAGCTACAGCTGCAGTGTCCTGCACCCACAGCCTCACCATGTCTGTGACTGCAGAGATTTCTCCTCTAGTGAGCTCTCAGCATCCTCCCAGTCCTGGGCACCTCAAAGCTCTCTCTGCCTTCCTCATCTCCGGGAGATCTTCTGGCAGTGTCCTCAGCCCTGCTGTGCTGTGCAGAGGAGCTGCTCCTGGCCAGAGCTGTCTCCTGCAGCGCTGCCTGCTTGCCAGCAGCTGCTTCCAGCCCAGGAGCCTGGCCCGGGTCAGCATAAAGGGATCAGCCCAGGTATTATAAAGGAGCCCTCTGGTGGCTTTGGTGCCAAATCCATGAACCTCAGAGACTGAGAGGAAGCTGATGAAACCTCTCCAGAAGTCAAAGTCAGATTCAAACTCTGAAGTTTCTTCTACTCTTAATGGGTCCCAGTGAAGCATGCTGGGAAAGGGTCCCCAGGGTCTGCTTAGAGCAGAAGGACACAGTGGATGCAAGGGAAACATCTCTGGAGGCACTGAAGCATCTCCAGGCTGTGGTGAGAGCAGAGGACTGAGGCAGTGCTGCCAGGTCAGGACAAGCAGCTCAAGGTGGCTCCGCTGCTGAGGAAACCTGGAGGGGTTTCATTGACCCAAAGCGCCAAGCCCTGACCCCCAGCCCCTGGCAAGGCAGATCCTGTCCCTCACCTGTGGCTCAGGGCTCTGCTGGGGGCAGTGGGGAGTGAGGATGACCAGTGACCAGCATAAGACCCTGACAGGTTTTGCTGTGGTTTGCTTGCAAGAGAGACAACTCCTGCTGAAAAGGATTGAACTGTACCTTTAAAATTACTTTTTATCACATGCTTTGTGCAATAATAACCTCTCCAATTAACTGCAGAAACCTTGGCAATAATTAGAGGTTCAGCAGTATTTAATGAGCCCCATGGAGTATTTGGGGCTGATTACATCATCCTTAGGTACTGCCAAGAGACTCTGCCAAGGTACTGCCAAGAAGCCTCTCAACAAGTCCAAGGCAGAAGCAAACTCCAAAGTACCTTGAAGCACTGATTGGCCTCACTGAGGCTTGTTACTGACAAAGGCTCCCCAGGGACTCGTTAGAGCAGCTTGTTAGAGGCCAGGATTGCAGGGAGACAAAGGCAAAGTACAGGGCAGAAAAACTTGCCTTTGGTCTAGGAAGCTGAAAGGCCAAGCCCTGACCACTGCCCTTGCAATAGAAGAACCTCAAAGCCTCAATGCAAAGATTTCTCCTCCCAGGCCTTGGTGGCAGAGGCAACTGCCGGAGCCAAGGAGCCCAAGACCTTGGTCCTGTTTGGCCTCTCAGCCTTGCCAGAGCCCTTGGCTATCCCTACTGCAGCCTGTCCTGCACTCTCCCACGCCTGCAGCTCTTTCCCTTCAAGAGCTGGGATGAATGCCCAAACAGATTTTAGAAGACAAATTAAGTCTACACATCCTCTGAAGTGCAAACCCCTCCAAGAATAACCCTGGCAGTTTGAACAGAAGATGAAGTTTCAGCAAGTGAGGCATATGCAAGATGCCTTCTACCAGCACAGGGACAATAAACTACAGGCTAAAGACAGCAAATAGAATCAGCAACAGTCTTAGAAATTGGTAGAAGTGTCACAGACTCACAGAAACACTCAGGGTACAAAAGACTCTCAGGATCACCAAGTCCAACCCAGAACCCTGCTCTACAAGGGTCATCCATGAATCGTATCTCCAAGCACCACATCCAAACGACCTTTAAATACAACCAGGGTTGGGGACTCCACCATCTCCCTGGGCAGCATATTCCAGTCCCTGACCACTCTTTCAGTGACAAAAAATGTTTCATACTGTCCAGTCCAAGCCTCCCCTGCTGCAGCTTGAGGCTGTTCCCTCTTGTTCTACTGCTAATTACCTGTGAGAAGAGACCAACATCAAGGTTTCTCCACGATGTCCTTTCAGGCACCTGTAGAGAGCCACGAAGTCTTCCCTCAGCCTCCATCAGTCACTCTTCATCAGAATTTATTGTCCAGGCCCTTCCCCAGCTTCCCTGTCCTCCTCTGCACTGGCTCCAGCACCTCCACATCTCTCTTGGATTGAGATGCCCAAAACTGGACACAGCACTTGAGCTGTGGCCTCACCAGAGCAGAGTACCAGGGGACAATCAGAATACAGTAAATCAAATTATTCCTGAGATTCCACTCACAGTCTTAGACTACTATCCAGCAAGGATGTTTTAAACCAGGATGACACAGGGGTATCAGTCAATGCCTAACAGCCAATATATATCTGCACATCAGCCACAGCAACCCCATGCAGTGCTACAGGCTGGGGGCAGAGTGGCTGGAGAGTGGCCAGGTGGAGAGGGACCTGGGAGTACTCAGGTACTGCTTCTCAGTCTCCGAGGTTTTAGGCTGTGCCTTTAAGAAAGGGACAGTTGCTGGAACACTCTGGCTGAATGTTTTGAAAACATTCAGATATTCTAAACTAATTTCATTGGTAGATAGGTAGAATGCAACTTTAAGTTTTAGTTCAATTTGAATCTCAGGTAGTTCATTTCTGTTCTGTCTGTCTTTTCAGCCTGTCTGCTTCTGAGCAACAGCTGCTGGACAGAGTTAACCTTGAGTAACAGATAAGGAAAAAACCTAATTCTTGCATGAGCTTTGAGCTAACAGAACTTCCTCCTTAATAATTCCCTTTTCTCTCTCTCTAACCCTTTTTGGGGAAAAAGGGAGGTGGGGGGGGGGAGAGAGGGTATGGGGGGACACACCCTCCTCTGGCTGGAGGAGGGAGTTTTGTTCTGTATTACTTTCTTTGCTGTGTATTTCTGCATATATTGTAAATACTGTATATTGTGTATATGATCACTGCATTTCATCCTGCTTGTAAATATAGCTTTAATTCATCTCTGCTTTTCTGACTGAGTTAGCTGTGGTTTCTTTGTGTGTGTGTGTGAGAACTGAACTTTCTCTCACTACCACATAATTTATTGGCCGCCCAGCTCGGGGCTTGTGGATAATTGCTGTCCAGAAGCAGGGCAAAAATTGCTTGACTGATTGTCTGCTCGAGTCAGTTGCAAACATGAAAGTGTTTTGGATTTTAGAGCATATAGTCTTCTCAATTTGTTCTGTCCTGATCTATGAGGATTTCCTAGGATTGATCTGTGATCGCTTAGGCAGGTACTTAATGTATAAATTATATTTATGGTTTAAGTATAAGATTCAGCTTCTCTGTGACCAGTGCCTGGGATTCTTTTGGCTTAATAGATACAGAAATATAACGTCTACCACTCTGCCAATCAAGATAAAGGAGTTTAAGATTCCAGTAGGTGAAAGAGTTATTTTAAGTGATGGCTGGGATCTAAAGGTGATTTATTCGATGTGTGTGAATCTGCTGCTGGTGATAGTGATTATGTACTTGTTATATGCACTGTACCGGGAAAAGAAGGTATCTAAGGCTTGTTTCGTTATTAAGCATAGACCAAAGAGAAGGAAGCATAGCGCTAATTCGACCCCAGAGATCTCTAGTGATGAGGAGAGTGGAGAATCTGTGTCAGTTGAAGATAAAGCTAAAAAGTCAATCTGGAAGGCAGCTTTGAACGGCACTGTTGCTGATTCTGGCAAGCAGCCAGGGGCTGCAACAGCTCCAAACATGGCAGCTCCCACGTCCCTGGCTGCCACCATTAACGAGGCAAAGTCATTTCCTCCTACTTCCATGGCAGGAGCGGAAGCATCCTCCAAAGCAGCTAATCTGTCTCAAAGCTTATCAGCTTCTGATAAGGCAGCTGTAAACCCAAACACAGCTCCAGTAAAGCAAGTAGCAGTTTTAACAACAAGGAGTGGTAAGCCTAAAGCTGATTCAGGAGCTGATGGGGGTGCACAGCAAGGTTCTTCTGCTGGGGAGTGTAATGGGTTGGGGCAGATCCCCTCCCCACCACAGGCAGAAATAACGACTCAGACAAATGGATTGCAAAAGTGATGAAAGTTTAAATAGAAAGCAGTGAATGTTACAGAAAACCCAAAGCGCAGTGACAAAGAAAGATCCCATCCCCACCTGAGGGTGCATGCAAAACCCCCAGGGCTCCTTCTTCCCCCTCCCTCTGCTGGGCTAGTCTCAGCTGGCCAGGCCTGAGACTGCCCATCCCCCTGTGGCCTTGGGCCCAATCAGGCCCATGGCCGGGAGATCTCTCCCCCAGTTACCAAGTCACGGAGAGGGAAGGAAAGAGGAAGTGCCAGACTCCGCACTGGATCTTATAGTGGTGCAAAGAATTATGGTAGGAAATACACAATTTCCTGTGTCCATCCCTCTGGGCTGGACTTCTGGACACAGGAAGTGAATGCACCAGGGGGGCACCCAGCTCAAACTACAACATGCCACCCCTGTATTTCATACCATAATCCCTGCACCCAAACACATCATCAGATCAGAAAACTTCTGATGACATGTCCGGCGGAGTCCATATCTTCATCTGGGCGTCCACTCAAACAGTCTCTCATTCAGGCTCAAGCATCAGTCCATTCCAGTTGTTCTTCCTCATGTGATGGAACCTCCCAGCGACGCAGTCCTTCTCCTGCAGTGTGAATTCCTTGTGGACTCCTTGGGACATCCTGGTCACCTGGAAATACCTCACAACTTCTCAGCCAAGCCTTTACTCTCATATTCAGCGGCAAATTCTCCACCCCTGGGGCAGGCCAGTCGGAACAATCCGGCTCCACGACTGCCTTTTTCAATCCATCCAGGGTGCCGCAGCCAACCGCTTTCACGCGGACCAAAGCTACACGGATGCATGTCAGAGGCACTCCGCACCCCCCGGCTGGGCGCTCGCGTACCGAGGCAGGACAGCATCCGGCTGCACAACCTCCACCCCCGGAAGGGGGAGGAGCTGCGCCACAGCCCGCTGAAGAAGCAGGGAGGCGGAGCCAGGTGCTCGGCGCCATTTTCGGAGCACGTCCGAAAACGCCAGGGAAAGATTTACAGCTGCCGCCGCCGCCTGAACGCAGCCCGGCTCGGGCGGTGCCGCCGCCGCCGCTTGAACGCGGCCCGGCCCGGCCCCCGCCGTCTCTGTCGCCGCGATGCAGAGTCCGAGTCACCTCCAGCAGTCGCTTGCCCGCTCGCCGCGGGTGTCCGCCCCCCGCAGCGGCCGCGGGCCGACCACGCTCTGCTTGCCGCTGCCCCTCCTCCGCTCCCTGCCACTCCACAGAGAACGAGGAGAAGGCAGGTCTCGCCTTCTTAGGCTACTCGAGCATTCTTAAGCTACCCTGGGCAGAAAGTCACAGAAAGAACCACCCCTCGCTGTTCCCAAGCAACAGGAGGGACTTCCATGCCATCGACCACGCACCAGCTATCCTTCTGCAGTCCACAGGAGTTCACACAGTTGCCCCGGCAACACAAAACCTGAGCCCCAGCTTTCCAAACCCAAACCGACGCCCAGAACTAAATTTAAACTCTCCATCTTTTGCAATCCGAGCTGCAGTTGGCCCCACGTTGGTGCGCCAAAATGTAATGGGTTGGGGCAGGTCCCCTCCCCACCACAGGCAGAAATAACGACTCAGGCAAACGGATTGCAAAAGTGATGAAAGTTTAAATAGAAAGCAGTGAATGTTACAGAAAACCCAAAGCGCAGTGACAAAGAAAGATCCCATCCCCACCTGAGGGTGCATCCAAAACCCCCAGGGCTCCTTCTTCCCCCTCCCTCTGCTGGGCTAGTCTCAGCTGGCCAGGCCTGAGACTGCCCATCCCCCTGTGGCCTTGGGCCTAAGCAGGCCCATGGCCGGGAGATCTCTCCCCCAGTTACCAAGTCTCGGAGAGGGAAGGAAAGAGAAAGTGCCAGACTCCGCACTGGATCTTATAGTGGTGCAAAGAATTATGGTAGGAAATACACAATTTCCTGTGTCCATCCCTCTGGGCTGGACTTCTGGACACAGGAAGTGAATGCACCAGGGGGGCACCCAACTCAAACTACAACACTCACCAAGTGCCTACACTCCTCACCTGAGGGCTTTCCTGAGTGTCTGTCATGGCTCTCTGGGCATGGAAGCCTCAGCTGCAGAGTCAGGCACAGACACTGTGAGATCTCCTGTGCAGGTGGAGCCACAGCAATGAGGTGTCCCAGCTGTCCTCCAGCCTGGGAAGCTCTGGGCAGTGCAGGCTGTGAGGCTGGCAATGAGCTGACTGGAGGCGCTGCCATGGTCATGCCTTGGCTGTGTCCTTGAGGTTCCCATCCAGGCTGTGCTGGCTTCCAGGGGACACTGAGCCAAGTGTTTCCTGGACTAGAAGTGGGATGCTGAGACCCTGAGACACTGAGTGGTGTGTGGTGGATCCCTCTGCTCTGAGCAGTGTCTGGTGGCTTCTCAGGGTGGCATGGGAGCATGGTCACCCTGCAGCTGAGGTGCAGAGCAGGGTGACTTAGAGTCTATGGGGAGCACTCACACTCTTGCCTTTTACCCTAAGCCATGACCAAGCAGTGCACCAGCCTTGGAGCTGAAGGAACGTCCCTGAGAAGAAGCAGCAGGTGTCTGTGTGACAGGGGACGGTCTGTGGGGAGTGGTTTTGGCTGTGCTGAGAGAAGTCTCCTCTCACTGTGTCCTTCTCTTTTGACAGTGCCTCCTGGCCAGAGGCAGCAGATGGACAACAGCAGCTCCATCACCCACTTACTCCTCCTGTCATTCCCAGGCACAAGGCAGCTGCAGCTCCTGCACTTCTGCCTCTTCCTGGCTGTGGTGGGTTAGAGGGAGACCCCCTCCCCACAACAACCATCCTCTGCTACCAAGAATGTGCTGGGTTGAGGCAGCCCCCCCTCTCCCCACCACGGGCAGGAATAAAACACTCAGACAAATGGATTGCAAAAGTGATGAAAGTTTAAATAGAAAGCAGTGAATGTTACAGAGAACCCAAAGTGCAGTGACAAAGAAAGATCCCAAAGCAAACCCAGAGGCATCCCATCCCTACCTGAGGGTACACCCGAGACCCTCAGGGCTCCTTCTTCCCCCTCCCTCTGCTGGGCTAGTCTCAGCTGGCCAGGCCTGAGACTGCCCATCCCCCCATGGCCTTGGGCCTAGCCAGGCCCAAAGCCAGCAGACATCTCCCCCAGTTACCGGCTGGCAGAGGAGGAAGAAAAAGAGAGAGTGCTGACCCCGCACTGGATCTTATAGTGGTGCAAAGAATCATGGTAGGAAATACACACAATTTCCTGTGTCCATCCCTCTGGGCTGGACTTCTGGACACAGGAAGTGAATACACCAGGGGGGCACCCAGCTCAAACTGCAACACTGGCCATCTACCTGGCTGCCCTGCTGGGCAATGGCCTCATCATCAGCACCATAGCCTGGGACCACCACCTCCACACCCCCATGTACTTCTTCCTCCTCAACCTCGCCCTCCTTGACCTGGGTGCCATCTCTACCACTGTGCCAAAATCCATGGACAATTCCCTGAGGGACTCCAGGGACATCTCCTATGCAGGATGTGCTGTTCAGGTCTTTCTCTTTGCCTTTTTCATTTCAGCAGAGTTTTCTCTCCTCACCACCATGTCCTATGATCGCTACATTGCCATCTGCAGACCCCTGCACTATGAGACCCTCCTGGGCAGCAGAGTTTGTCTCCACCTGGCAGCAGCTGCCTGGGGCTGTGGGATTCTCACTGCTCTGCTGCACACAGCCAATACATTTTCCCTGCCCCTCTGCCAGGGCAATGCTGTGGAGCAGTTCTTCTGTGAAATCCCCCAGATCCTCAAGCTCTCCTCCTCCACATCCTACCTCAGGGAACTTTGGCTTCTTGTGGCCAGTGGCTGTTTATTATTTGTCTGTTTTGTGTTGATTGTGGTGTCCTATGTGCAGATCTTCAGGGCAGTGCTGAGGATCCCCTCTCAGCAGGGACGCCACAAAGCCTTTGCCACCTGCCTCCCTCACCTGGCTGTGGTCTCCCTGTTTCTCAGCACTGTAATCCTTGCCTACTTGAAGCCCTCTTCTATCTCATTCCCATCTCTGGATCTGGTGCTTGCAGTTCTGTACACAGTGGTGCCTCCAGCAGTGAACCCTCTCATCTACAGCCTGAGGAACGAGGAGCTCAAGGATGCCCTGAGGAAAATGACCACGGGATGCATTCAGAAGCAATAAACTCTTTGTCCTCTCCTGCAGAGCAGTTCTGATGTCACTCACAGTCTGTTTCTCTCTTTTCAGCTGCTGCTGGTGCTGTTCCCCTTGTGAGAATGTTGCTCCCACACAAATGTCTTTCTTCAGACCATTTCTGCTTCAGTGCTGTCCTGTCTGCTGTGACCCAGAGACTGCAGACAGGAGCAGCTGTGCTCCCTGGGTATGCAACATGCAAGGAAAAATTCTTCCCATCAAGAAGTTCATAACAGAGACAGAGGAGTCTGGTAAAACTTTATTTGAATAAAGGGAGAGTCCACAGGACAATTCCCTGTGGGGTCTCTCTCATTGCTGAAGGCACAGCTCCCCTTTCATCCTCCATTTCTGGGTGCAGATTTCCCTCTCCCTTTCCCCACTGGCTGAGGTACTCAGGATTTAGTCTTTCGCCAACCCCCTGCTACATGTCCCCCTTCACACGAATCCTCCCTGCTTCATACATCCTATGCTCATTTAAATTAGGTTCTCCACTTCTCTGGGTGGAGAAGTTAATATTCAGCAGTCTGTTAAGGCTGTGCTCTGGCCTAAAAGTTCAGCAGTTCAGGCTGTGTTCAGTGCCTGCTATGTTCGGACAGACCCCTACTGATTTACAGCAAGGTTCAAGGGAAGGGACTTAGCAGAGGCCCCTTTGTGATTTACATACACACAGAGAAGGTGAACTGTCTGGGTCCTCCCTTTCTCTTCCAACTCCCTCTTAGCCAGTTCTTCCTTTGTAAAGACACTACCTCCTTTTGATCCCATCAATCCCTCCTCTTCTTGCTTTAATAATTGTCTTTACAAAATTCATTCATCATTAATCCTTTCCTCTTGGCTCATTTCTGATGTTGGCCTTATTTGCAGATACATCATACTGCTCTTTTTTGTAGCCTTTTCTGGCTTACTTGAGATGGCTACAACCTGCACCTGCCTGACTGCAGGATGGATAAGCCATACAAAGCAGGGTATCAGACATGGTAGAAAGATTAGAGCTGCTTTTGCACAAAGGGAGAAGAATGACATTCGTTTGACCCATGGCCCACCAGGCAACCAAGACAATGTATCCCATTCCAGTCCTTGCCAGGTTTGGACTGGTCCGTGAGCTGTTTTCCTGCTGTTGGTGGCTATATTTATTGCTGCCTCCCCATTGGCCTCAATCTGTAGGCACCAATCAGATGTATTAAACTTTCCCCATCTACCTCCTTCCTCAGCTAATAGACAGTCTGGAGAGGCCATTTTGGTGCATTGCCTCTCACACCTGAGTTTGGTGTTTGGCTAATAGTACCTGCGGATGGAGTTTACCTGGACCTCAGCAAGGCCTTTGACAACGTCCCCCACAGCAAACTCCTGGTCAAGCTGTCAGCCCCTGGCTTGGACAGCAGCACTCTGAGCTGGGTTAGGAACTGGCTGGAGGCTGAGCCCAGAGAGTGGTGGTGAATGGTGCCACATCCAGCTGGCAGCCAGGCACTAGTGGTGTGCCCCAGGGATCAGTGCTGGGCCCCATGCTCTTTAATATCTTTATTGATGATCTGGATGAGGGCATTGAGTCCATCATCAGTAAATTTGTTGACAACACTAAACTGGGGGCAGGAGTTGATCTGCTGGAGGGTAGAGAGGCTTTGCAGAGTGACCTCGACCAGCTGGACAGATGGGCAGGGTCCAACGGCATGAGATTGAACACATCCAAGTGCCAGGTTCTGCACATTGGCCTCAGCAACCCCATGCAGTGCTACAGGCTGGGGTCAGAGTGGCTGGAGAGTAGCCCTCCACCACTGCCCCCCCACACACACATCGTCTGCCGCTCCGTCAGCATCCTCGTCACAATTTGTTACCCACTATTCCTCCTTCTACATGAATCGGAGGTCTCCAACCTGGTGGCCCTGGCGGTCATCGCCATGGCAGTGGCCCTGGTGGCAGCCCTGGCAGCAGCCATGGCAGCGGCCCCAGAGGTCCCGGTGGCCGTCTCCATAGCGGCAGCCCCGGCGGTGGCTATGGCAGTGGCCCTAGCAGCCCCTGCAGCCCCAGCAGCTCTGGCTCCGCTACCCTCCCTGCCTCTTAAATCCCAGACATTATCAGCAGATGGGACTGCAACAGGGAATACAATCAAATTCCGAATGGACGGTAGTGTACGGGATCGGGAGGTGGGAGGACAGGGAACCGATCCGGTGCTGCGTCAGTGGAGAGGTATCGTGAAAGACATCCGGATGATTCAGATTACTGGGCCACCAGTTAATAAGGCCGACCCCACCCAATGATATCAATGGATAACCTTGCCTCAAGGCATGCAGAATTCTCCTACCCTGTGCCAAATGTATGTGGCTTGGGCTTTGTCCCCATTTAGACAGACTCAACATGACTTCTGCATCTATCATTATATGGATGATATTCTAACTGCAGGAAAAAAGTTAGATCCTGAGACAATACTCTCTGAGCTTCAACCCATGTTATAAAGCAGAAGGTTGAAAATAACACCACATCAGACCTTGCAACTTCTTGATAAATGGCAAATCGCTTACAATGCCGCGGAAGCCACGCCTCGGCAGTCAGCAGACCCTTTTACACTGTGTCACTGCTGACCAACTCGTTGGAGCAGGACCTTTGCTAGATCAGATCAGCAAATGCAACTTCCTGATGAGGCTTTACAATTAAGTCAGGATTTAGTGATCAAAGCGTGGTCAAGAATCCAGGATGATAAATCTGATCCTGCGCTTCTCACTACTTGTCAGGGTCCAACAGGGCCATTTGGTTCCTTTGTCGATACCTTACATACAGCATTCAATACTAATCCAGATTTGACTCGTGATATGATGGTAAAAATGCTGGATGTTCTGGCATTTGACAATGTTAACAACAAAATTAAACAGGTTCTCAGCATTTTACCAAGAGGTGCCCCTACCTCACGACTGCTGGACACAACAGAACAAATGAAGCACTGACAAACAGCAACATATCTAGCCGTGGCCATAGAAGCAGTCGTGAAACCACCAGTATGACCACCGCACAAGGGAAACAAGCTGGGTTGCAAACATGGTGCTTCTGGAAACCTAGGTATCTTAAATCAAATTGCCTGACTGCTGGACAGACTCGAAAGTGCTGCGCTCACTGTCACAGACCTAATCATTTTACTCAAGATTGTCATAGGCAGGGAAGCTGCTCCCGCAGTGCGAGTACATCCCATGTGATGACACCAAACCAGGGTGCTTGGACCGCCCCACCCATCGCAGCCACCTCTGGCAGTGTGAAGCAAGGACAGATGGGCAGAGGCCAAGGGCATGAGATTGAATACATCCAAGTGCCGGGTTCTGCACATTGGCCACAACAACCCCATGCAGAGCTACAGGCTGGGGTCAGAGTGGCTGGAGGGCAGCCAGGTGGAAAGGGACCTGGGGGTGCTGGTTGATGGTAGACTGAACATGAGCCTGCAGTGTGCCCAGGCAGTCAGGAGGGCCAATGGCATCCTGGCCTGCATCAGGAACAGTGTGGCCAGCAGGAGCAGGGAGCTCACTCTGCCCCTGGACACTGCACTGGTTAGGCCGCACCTTGAGTACTGTGTCCAGTTCTGGGCCCCTCAGTTTAGGAAGGATGTTGACTTGCTGGAGCGTGTCCAGAAAAGGGCAACAAGGTTGGTGAGGGGCTTGGAGCACAAGCCCTATGAGGAGAGATTGAGGGAGCTGGGGTTGCTTAGTCTGGAGAGGAGGAGACTCAGGGGTGACCTTATTGCTCTCTACAACTACCTGAAGGGGGGTTGTAGTGAGGCAGAGGTTGGTCTCTTCTCCCAGGCAAGCAGTACCAGAACAAGAGGGCACAGTCTCAGGCTGAGTCAGGGGAGGTTTAGGCTGGAGGTTAGGAGGAAGTTTTACACAGAGAGAGTGATTGCCCACTGGAATGGGCTGCCTGAGGAGGTGGTGGGGTCGCTGTCGCTGGGGGTGTTCAGGGCGAGGCTTGACAGGATGCTTGGTTCCATGGTTTAGTTGATTGGGTAGTGTTGGATGATAGGTTGGACACGATGATCTCGAGCCGGGTTCTGCACATTGGCCACAGCAACCCCATGCAGAGCTACAGGCTGGGGTCAGAGTGGCTGGAGAGCAGTCAGGCTGAGAGGGACCTGGGGGTGCTGGTCGACGGTAGACTGAACATGAGCCTGCAGTGTGCCCAGGCAGCTAAGAGGGCCAATGGCATCCTGGCCTGCATCAGGAACAGTGTGGCCAGCAGGAGCAGGGAGGTCATTCTGCCCCTGTACACTGCACTGGTTAGGCCGCACCTCGAGTACTGTGTCCAGTTCTGGGCCCCTCAGTTTAGGAAGGATGTTGACTTGCTGGAACGAGTCCAGAGAAGAGCAACAAAGTTGGTGAGGGGTTTGGAACATAAGCCCTACGAGGAGAGGCTGAGGGAGCTGGGGTTGCTTAGCCTGGAGAAGAGGAGACTCAGGGGTGACCTTATTACTCTCTACAACTACCTGAAGGGAGGTTGTAGACAGACGGATGTTGGTCTCTTCTCCCAGGCAAGCAGTACCAGAACAAGAGGACACAGTCTCAGGCTGCGCCAGGGGAGATACAGGCTGGATGTTAGAAAAAAGTTCTATACAGAAAGAGTGATTGCACATTGGAATGGGCTGCCTGGGGAGGTGGTGGAGTCACCATCACTGGAGGTTTTTAGGAGAAGACTTGACGGGGTACTTGGTGCTGTGGGTTAGTTGCTTGGGCGGAGTTGGATTGGTTGATGGGTTGGACGCGATGATCTTGAAGGTCTCTTCCAACCTGGTTTATTCTATGTATTCTATGTATTCTATGTATTCCAACCTGGTCTATTCTATTCTATTCTATTCTATTCTATTCTATTCTATTCTAAATCATCCAGCCGTCACCGGCCAGCCAGATGCCAGCAGCACACACGCCTCTGACCTCCGCCCAGCAACAGCAGGCAGCGCAGGACTGGACCTGGCAATCTCCAACACAGTAACTTTACTTGATGCCACGGTACATTTATTGCCAACAGGTGTGTCAGGTCCTCTCCCAGCAAAAACTCAGGCATTAGTATTAGGCAGATCCTCAACAACGCTATCAGGACTTTGTGTGCTTCCTGGGGTTGTTGACTCTGACAGCACAGATAAAATTCAGATCATGGCATGGGCTCCATTTCCTCCCTGCACAGTACCGAAGGGAAGTCGTATTGCACAGCTATTATTGCTTCCCTTGGGATCGGAACATCCCCCTGCAGAGGGACCTTTAAGAAATAAAGGAGGATTCGGGTCTACTGGGGATCCACAGATTCTGTGGGTACAGACTATCTCTCAAAAACATCCTATCTGTCAATGTGTCCTGATGTATGGTCAGCAGAAAACAGTGCTTAGTGGCATTATTGATACTGGAGCAGATGTCACAGTGATTTCTAAAGCTAAATGGCCCCCCCGCTGGCCTGTAGCTAGTGCATCTCAGGTGCTGGCAGGCATAGGGGGAGCTGGAGAGAGTCATCAGAGCCTGAATTTCATTCAGATTCAGGGACCAGAGGGACATACAGCTTCTGTGAAACCTTTTGCTTTGCCTGTGCCTATGGTGCTGTGGGGTCATGATGTGCTTTCACAATGGGGGGTGACCATGAACACCCATTTTTAGAGGGGGCCACTGCGGTGCGTGACACCCTGCAGTTAACATGGAAAACAAATCCCCCTGTCTGGGTGGATCAATGGCCCCTACCATTGGAAAAGCTTTGTGCACTTCAAGAACTAGTCACAGAGCAATTGGGGAAAGGGCACATTGTACCCTCCATGAGTCCATGGAACTCTCCTGTTTTTGTCATCAAAAAAGAAAGAGGCAAGTGGCGCTTGCTCCATGATCTCAGAAAGAGTAATGATGTTATGGAAGACATGGGGATCCTCCAACCAGGGCTACCCTCACCCACAATGATACCAGGATATTGGCATTTAACTGTTATTGACCTAAAAGATTGCTTCTTTAGCATTCCTCTACATCCAAATGATGCTCTTAAGTTTGCTTTTTCAGTTCCAAATGTCAACCTGCAACAACCTTTGCAGAGATATCATTGGGTTGTGCTTCCAAAAGGAATGAAAAATAGTTCTACAATTTGTCAGTGGTATGTAGCAAAAATTCTCAGTCCTGTTGGAGAGGCATTTCCTGATGTTCTGATATATCATTACATGGATGACATCCTAGTGGCAGCACAAAGCCCTGAGCTCATGGACAAAGCCGTAGCCCTTGCTGTATCCACTGTGACTCAAGTTGGGTTTTGTGTAGCACCTGAGAAAATTCAGAATGTACCGCCTTGGAAATATTTAGGGTGGAGGATTCAGACCCAAACAATTGTTCCACAGCCTTTGCAAATCAATGCACATGTGAAAACACTTCATGATGCTCAGAAATTGCTGGGAACCATAAATTGCCTTCATCTTTTGAATTGCTTGGTAATTGGGGACTTTCTCTCTGGCTTTGTAGTTTTCTTAGAACAATTCTGTATGCTTTTACTGCTTCATTCTTTTTGCTACCCTTTTTTACCTTGTTTATTGTAATGCTTATAGAGTTCGATTAATTGCTTTGTTAAGGGGACTCTTGTTATATAACAGAAGGGGGAAATGAAGGGTTAAACCTTGGAGATCTGAGCTCCAAGCACTGCTGGACTGATAAGAAGAAACAGTGTTGGCCTTGATGGCTTGTGAAACATGGTGCAGCAGTGCTGTTGGAGGAGGGCAGATATTTGATTACGAGTGGTGTTATGACCTGAGAGTGTGAGACTTCAGGCACATAGCAGATGGATGTAAGAGAGTCCCTGATCCTGTCATAAACTGCTTTTGTGTTGTATTAGTTTTATGAAGAAGAATTTCACATAATAAAGTGGACACCTGGCCTGGTCTCTTAATCACAGCAGCTGAGGACAGCCTAAGCTCGGGGGCTCCCTGGCACTGCTGCTGTGATGGGACTCTGCCCCTCCACCTCTGCACACAGGCACTGCCCTGAAGCTCCACAGAGGAAGTGAGGAATGAGCTCAGAGAAACAACTCCCTGCAGGGTCCTTTATTGTGTTGAACACCCAGGGAGCACAGCTCCTCATGTCTGCAGCCTCTGGGTCACAGCAGACAGGACAACACTGAACCAGAAAGGGTCTGAAGAAAGACATTTGTGTGGGAACAACATTATCACAAGGGGAACAGCCCCAGCAGCAGCCAGAATTTGAGCTGTCAGCCTGGGCCTGCACTGAGTGACATCAGAACTGCTCTGCAGGAGAAGACAAAGAGTTTATTGCTTCTGAAAGCATCCAGGGATCAGTTGGCTCAGGGCAGCCTTGAGCTCCTGGTTCCTCAGGCTGTAGATGAGAGGGTTCACTGCTGGAGGCACCACTGAGTACAGAACTGACACCACCAGGTCCAGGGATGGGGAGGCGACAGAGGAGGGCTTCAGGTAGGCAAAGGAGCCAGTGCTTGTAACCAGGGAGACCACAGCCAGGTGAGGGAGGCAGGTGGCAAAGGCTTTGTGGCGTCCCTGCTGAGAGGGGATCCTCAGCACTGCCCTGAAGATCTGCACATAGGACACCACAATCAACACAAAACAGACAGATATAGAACAGACACTGAGCACAAGAAGCCAAAGTTCCCTGAGGTAGTATGGGGAGCAGGAGAGCTTGAGGACCTGGGGGATTTCACAGAAGAACTGCTCCAGAGCATTGCCCTGGCAGAGGGGCAGGGAAAATGTATTGGCTGTGTGCAGCAGAGCATAGAGAAAGCCACAGCCCCAGGCAGCTGCTGCCAGGTGGAGACAAACTCTGCTGCCCAGGAGGGTCTCATAGTGCAGGGGTCTGCAGATGGCAACGTAGCGATCGTAGGACATGGTGGTGAGGAGAAAATACTCTGCAACAATTAAGAATACAAAAAAGAAGAGCTGAAGTACACATCCTGCATAGGAGATGTCCCTGTTGTCTCTCAGGGAATTGTCCATGGATTTTGGCACAGTGGTGGAGATGGCACCCAGGTCAAGGAGGGCAAGGTTGAGGAGGAAGAAGTACATGGGGGTGTGGAGGTGGTGGTCCCAGGCTATGGTGCTGATGATGAGGCCATTGCCCAGCAGGGCAGCCAGGTAGATGGCCAGGAAGAGCCAGAAGTGCAGGAGCTGCAGCTGCCTTGTACCTGGGAATGACAGGAGGAGGAAGTGGGTGATGGAGCTGCTGTTGGCCATCTGCTGCCTCTGGCCGTGGAGACCTGTGCAAGGAGGGAAAGGCAGTGACAAGTTAGGGCACACTTCTCTCAGCCTCATTGTAACCCCTGTCCCTGAGCTGCATGAGGAATGGATCAGCTCAGTCCCATCACTACCAACCCATGGCAGAGTTCATCCCAGCTTCAAATGCAGCAGGGACCTAGAATTGCCATGAAGATGCCTCTGGTGTCAGAACAGAAAGTGACCAACAGCCCAATCCCAGAGAACAAGAGTCCCATTGTGGTGGGTTGAAATTTCCCCCAGCATTAGCTTTGCCAGAGCAGCTCAGTTAGAAGCAAATGAAGCTGTATTGACAAGCAAAAGCTACACTCTGCAATGGAATGCAATGAACAGGTACTGAACATCCAGGAGTGACAATATTGGACAGGTATTTACAATTAGCAAACCACACAAACCCCCCTGGTCAGAGACCAGGGAAGCTGTTCCACTGCCCCTACCCCCAGTTGCCCTGTTCCAAGAGAGAAAGGAGGAGTGGAAAGAGCAAAAAAGCAGTGGGTTAGACTTAAGCAAGGCCAGCCAAAGCAGGTGATCTCTCCAGAGACAAGCAAAACAGCTGAGATCAGAAGAGAAGAGAGAGAATTGTTATGGTCCAGCTCCTCTGATTCCAGATATTTATCCAATCAATTTGTTTAGAATAATCTTTTCTTTTCCTTTTCACACCCAAGAGTGATCTATTTATTTTGTTTCTACTTTTCTGCTCAAAATCTGTAACTAAATTTTAAAGGCATTGCCTAAAACCACCACAGCCATGGAGAGGTGGAGAAACAGGCAGCAGGCCTGCAGTGCTGAAGAGACAGTGAAGGGAAGAGAGAAAGGCAGAGGGGCTGGGGGTGAAGCCTTCTCCTTACCCAGCTCTGCTCACTGCTGCTGGCAGGATGGAACTGAAGGGCTTTGGTCCTCCTTCTGTGTGCACAATCCAGGAGCCTTCAGCTGAGCATCAGCTGCCGTGATGGAGATGCCTCCAGGAGCTACAGCTGCAGTGTCCTGCACCCACAGCTTCACCATGTCAGTGACTGCAGTGACTTCTCCTCCAGTCAGCTCTCAGTCACCCTCCCAGTCCTGGACACCTTGAAGCTCTCTCTGCCTTCCTCATCTCCTTGAAATCCTCTGGCAGTGTTCTCAGCCCTGCTGTGCTGTGCAGAGAGCTGCTCCTGGCCAGAGCTGTGTCCTGCAGCACTGCCTGCTTGCCAGCAGTTCCTTCCAGCCCAGGAGTCCGGCCCAATAGGGCACCAGAGGAGCAGCCCAAGGTCTTTTAATAACTCCTCTGGTAGCTTTTGGTGTCCTGTAAACCTCAGGGACTGAGAGGAATCTGATGAAACATCTCCAGAAGTCAAAGTCAGATTCAAACTCTGAAGTTTCTTCTACTCTTAATGGGTCCCAGTGAAGCATACTGGGAAAGGTCCACAGGGTCTGGTTAGAGCAGAAGGACACAGTGGATGCAAGGGAAGCATCACTGGAGGCACTGAAGCATCTCCAGGTGATGGTGAGAGCAGAGACCTGAGGCAGTGCTGACAGGTCAGGACAAGCAGCTCAAGGTGGCTCTGCTGCTGAGGAAACCTGGAGGGGTTTCCTTGATCCAAAGGGCTAAGCCCTGAGCCCCAGCCCCTGGCAAGGCAGATCCTTTCCCTCACCTGTGGCTCTGGGCTCTGTTGGGGGCAGTGGTGAGTGAGGATGAGCAGTGACCAGGGTAGGACCTTGACAGGATTGCTGTGGTTTGCTTGCAAAGAGACAACTCCTGCTGAAAAGGAATTAAATGTACCTTTAAAAATACTATCAGATGCTTTGTGCAATAAAAACTTCTCCAATTAGCTGCAGAAACCTTGGCAATAATTAGAGGTTCAGCAGTATTTAATGAGCCCCATGGAGTATTTGGGGCTGATTACATCATCCTCAGGTACTGCCAGGAGACTCTGCCAAGGTACTGCCAAGAAGCCTCTCAAGAAGTCCAAGGCAGAAGCAAACTCCAAAGTACCTTGAAGCACTGATTGGCCTCACTGAGGCTTTTACTGACAAAGGCTCCCCAGGGACTCGTTAGAGCAGCTTGTTAGAGGCCAGGATTGCAGGGAGACAAAGGCAAAGTGCAGGGCAGAAAAACTTGCCTTTGGTCTAGGAAGCAGAAAGGCCAAGCCCTGACCACTGCCCTTGGAATAGAAGAACCTCAAAGCCAAGTTTCTCCTCACAGGCCTTGGTGGCAGAGGCAAGTGCCAGAGCCAAGGGCACAAAGACCTTGGTCCTGTTGGGCCTCTCAGCCTTGCCAGAGCCCTTGGCCATCCTACTGCCGCCTCTCCTACACTGTCCCATGCCTGCAGCTCTTTCCCTTCAGGCTGCTGACACCAATGTTGCTTCCCCACCCAGCTCTCCCCCTGCCATTGCCATCCCTTCCCTGAGCTGTCTCAGCTCTCCCTGCCATTTCCTGACACCTCTGGATAGCCTCATGCATAGCAGCTCTGCGCTTTGAGGGACATTTTTTTGGCCTCATCTCCTCTCTGAACCTTCCAAGCTGCACTTTGTGGAGGTTTTGGTTTCTTCCCACTCCCCAGATGAGCTCCATCCTCCCTGAAACCACCCTTCAGCCATATGCACACTGCTATGGCAGTGCCCTGAGCAGGCTGAAGCAAAGCCTAGCTCCCTCAGCCTCTCCACGGAGATGTCAACCCCCATCCTGGCAGATCTCCTCTGTAGTCTACCCAGTTTCTCCCTTCTCCATTGACTGCAGATTCCCAGACACCAAGTATCCAGGTGTGGCCACAGCAGTGCTGAGTCCTGGGGAGGACAACTTCTGTGTCTGGATGGCCACACTCCTCCTGCCACAGCCCAGCTGCAGTTGGCCTTCTTCCCTGTGTGCAGGGTTTGCTCCATCCCAGGGCATTGGCAATGTTTCCTCCCAGACCCTGTGGTGCCTTTCTGACTTGGCATGTGTGGTGGTTTGGACCTGGCTAGGGGCTTAGTGCCCACCAAAGACACTGTATCACTCCCCTTCTTAGATGGACCGGTGAAAGGGGAAAGATAACAAAAGGCAGTGTAAGATAGAAGCAATTTAACACTAAGGATAGGCACAAGCAATAGACCACACAGGGTGAAGCAGAGAGAGAAGTGAATCTCTACTGCCCAGCATCACAGGGGGGTTGGTCTCAGGCAGCAGGGCTCTGTTCAGTGTGCTTCTTCTGGAGGACAAACTCCATGGACTAGTCTCCTTCCCACTTCGCTCTTACAGCTGAGCTGACCACACTTGGCATGGAGCACTCCTTTGGCCACTTCAGGTCAGCTGGCCTGGCTGAGTCCCCTCCCAAGATTTTGCCCCTACCCCAGCATACTCTTGGAGCAGGGAAATGTTGGAAAAGCACAGCCTGAGTGCTCAGCTGAGCAGCAGCCAAAACACTGCTGTGTTACCAACACCCAGCTACAGCCCTGCAAAGCACAGCACTAGCAGGATGCTCAGAGGAGAATTAACTCCAGTTCAGCCCAAACCCAATTCAATCTCCACCCCTTATTCCTACTCCAAAACCCCAGTGGCTGACCTCAGGTTTCACCTGATGTCTTCTGACAGAGACTCCAAGTGCTCCGTGCTCCCCAGCTGCACTGTAGAGGATATTTTGCACCAATGGTGCCATTCAGGTAGACCCAAGTGCCACTGCACAGCTCCCTCCTCTTTGATCTGCTCAAAACCTTGTTGCTCACTGCCCCACTCACAATGATTCTGCTTTCAAGTCACTCGATAGAGAGGGCTCACAAGCTGAATGCAGCCTGGGACATGCATTCTGCAGAGCCCCACAAGGCCTAGGACAGACTGTGTCTCCTTCTTGTTGGATGGTGGAGACTTGGTTGCTATCCTGTTGACCATGTCCATAGGTACATGACAGCATCCAGCCTTCCATTTTCTTGCCAGGAACTGAATTTCCTCTGCAGGTCCTTTGACCTTGCTTTTCTTTATGGCAAATTCAACCTTCAGAAGTATCTGAATATTTTTTTCTCCTTTCTCCAAAACTTCTTCTGCCTTGTGGCCCCATGCAATGATGTGTGGGAACCAGAGAACTCCAGGCCACTCAGTCTCACCTCTGTGCCCAGGAAGATCATGGAGCAGATCCTTCTGCAGGCACTACTGACTCAGAAGAATAGTGAAGAGGTGATGGGGAACAGTCAGCATGGCTTCACCAAGGGCAAATCCTGCCTGACCAACCTGGTGGCCTTCTATGAACAGGTGACAACATTCATAGATGAGGGGTAAGCAACTGATGTTGGTTGCCTGGGCCTGAGCAAAGCCTTCGACACTGTCCCGCACCACATCCTGGTCTCCAGGCTGCTGACACAGGGGTGTGATGGGTGACCACTAGATGGATACAGAACTGGCTTGATGGCTGCACCGAAAGAGTGGCTGTCCATGGGTCCATGTCCCAGTGGAGGCCAGGGACAAGCAGAGTCCCTCAGGGATCAGTCCTGGGACCAGGCTTGTTCAACATCTTTGTGGGTGCCATGGACAGTGGCATTGAGTGCACCATCAGCAAGTTTGCTGATGACACCAAGCTGTGTGGTGCAGCAGACACGCTGGAGGGAAGGGATGCCATCCAGAGGGACCTGGACAGGCTGGAGAGGTGGGCACAAGCCAACCTCATGAGGTTCAACAAGACCAAGGGCAGGGTCCTGCAGCTGGGTGGAGGCAATCCCAGGCACAAATCCAGGCTGGGCAGTGACTGGCTGGAAAGCAGCCCTGAGGAGAGAGACTTGGGGGTGCTGGTGGAGGAGAAGCTCAACAAGAGCTCTCAGTGTGCACTTGCAGCCTGGAAAGCCAATCAGATCCTAGGCTGCAGCAAGAGAAGTGTGGCCAGCAGGGCAAGGGAAGTGATTCTCCCCCTCTACTCAGCTCTGGTGAGACCCCACCTGGAGTACTGCCTCCAGTTCTGGAGCCCCTATTACCAGAGGGATCCGGAGGTGCTGGAAGGTGTCCAGAGAAGGGCCAGGAGGATGAGCAGAGGGCTGGAGCACCTCTCCTATGAGGACAGACTGAGAGAGTTGGGGCTGTTCAGTCTGGAGAAGAGAAGGCTCCGAGGTGACCTAATTGTGGCCTTCCAGTATCTGAATGGGGCTACAAGAAGGCTGGGGAGGGACTTCTCAGGATATCAGGTAGTGATAGGATTAGGGGGAATGGAATGAAGCAGGAGGTGGGGAGATTCAGGCTGGATGTGAGGAGGAAGTTCTTCCCCATGAGATTGGTGAAGCCCTGGAATGGATTGTCTAGGGAGGTGGTTGGGGCGCCGTCCCTGGAGGTGTTTAAGCCCAGGCTGGACAAGGCTCTGGCCAGCCTGATCTAGTGTGGGGTGTCCCTGCCCATGGCAAGGGGGTTGGAACTAGATGATCCTTGTGGTCCCTTCCAACCTGACATACTATGATACTATGACCTGCAGAGGAAATTCAGTTCCTGGCAAGAAAATGGAAGGCTGGATGCTGTCATGTACCTATGGACATGGTCAACAGGATAGCAACCATGTCTCCACCATCCAACAAGAAGGAGACACAGTCTGTCCTAGGCCTTGTGGGGCTCTGCAGAATGCATGTCCCAGGCTGCATTCAGCTTGTGAGCCCTCTCGATTGAGTAACCTGAAAGCAGAATCATTGTGAGTGGGGCGGTGAACAACAAGATGTTGAGCTGATCAAAGAGGAGGGAGCTGTGCAGTGGCACTTGGGCCTATCTGAATGGCACCATTGGTGCAAAATACCCTCTACAGTGCAGCTGGGGTGCACAGAGCACTTGGAGTCTCTGTCAGAAGACATCAGGTGAAACCTGAGGTCAGCCACTGGGGTTTTGGAGTAGGAATAAGGGGTGGAGATTGAATTGGGTTTGGGCTGAGCTGGAGTTAATTCTTCTGTGAGCATCCTGCTAGTGCTGTGCTTTGCAGGGCTGTAGCTGGGTGTTGGTAACACAGCAGTGTTTTGGCTGCTGCTCAGCTGAGCACTCAGGCTGTGCTTTTCCAACATTTCCCTGCTCCAAGAGTATGCTGGGGTAGGGGCAAAATCTTGGGAGGGGACTCAGCCAGGCCAGCTGACCTGAAGTGGCCAAAGGAGTGCTCCATGCCAAGTGTGGTCAGCTCAGCTGTAAGAGCGAAGTGGGAAGGAGACTGGTCCATGGAGTTTGTCCTCCAGAAGAACCACTCCGCGCAGAGCCTACCATTAGTGTGAAATTGCTTCTATCTTACACTGCCCTCATCTGATACACCCAGGACCATGTTAGGTACCCCCAGACACTTTTAATATCCCCAGACCCACTGGTAGATCAGCCCAGAACTCCCTAACACTACCTCAGACCCTTTCAGAGGGCTCCAGACCCCTTCTAGATGCCCACAAAACCCCTTTAGACACCAAAAGAAACCTTTACCTGCCTCCAAACCCCATTTAGAGTCCACTCAGACCTCTTAGCAGCAGATGGCAGCAACAAAGTCTGTTGTTCTTACTAATTAGTGGTTTCAGCTCTCTGACCCTGTGTCAGTGCAAGTCCTTGTCAGGGCACTGCAAACAGAGAGAGACAAACTATCCTTCTGTCCAGTGGTTCCAGGAAGAGTCCCAGTACTCTTAAGCAGGCAGCATTGAGGTGGCAGCCATGAGGTGACCCCAGATACCACTAACACTGCCCCAGACCCTTTCAGGGGGCTCCACAAAACTCCTTCAGATGCTAAAGAAGACCTCTAATAAATTAAACCTTTGGTGGTTTCATCTTTCTGACCCTGTGTCAGTGCAAGTCTTTGTCGACCTGTACCTTTGTCCTGATCCAGGTGGAGAGAGAACTGCCAGGAACACAACTTCTCTGCTCCAGTTGTGGCATGTGTGGTGTTGAGTGCAGCCTCGCCGTCAGCCTGCATGAGAGGAACACGGCCCCCGTTAGAATCTCCTGGGGTCAGGGGACAAACAAAAGTGTTCCACAAAGGAAAAAGGGAAGTCTCTTGGCCACACTTCATGTGCCAAGTGTCTTTTTCAAGTGAAACAAACTGTAGCATCTTATAGACGATGGAGATTGGAGTCAATACAGCTGACCATTATGATCGAATATTGTTCCTTTATTGTTCCAGTATGGCAGGCCTATGGCACAAGCCTATGTTGCGAGTATAGCACAGTAAAGCATAGAAGAAGAAGGGAAAGAAAAGGCAGAAGTGCCTAGCAAGGGAACTTCTACAACTTATATAAACTTGGAGTGCCTTGTTGACATGGACTCATTGGTTCCCTATGAGTGACCACACATCACATTATTATAGATTATTGGTCCAACTACTGCTGACACGCGAGGTTTGTTGATGCAGGTGCATGTCCTGTTGTCCCAAGATAACTTGCTGTGTTTATAGCTACCAGTACCTTGTTTTAGTTACATGCTGCAGGCACAGCACTGTTTGGTACACTGCTAGCTGGCTCTGCACTTATGCTGAGCATGGCCTACCACCATGTCAGGCTCTAGGCCAGTGCTGCCAGATTGCTCACACTGCTCGTCGCTGGCATTGCCACAGCATCTGGCTTTAGTCTAAATCCAAGTGTATGGGAGTACAGATGTTCCTGGAATATCCTGATATGTCCAATCCACATGACGTTGTCTTTCAATCCCCAATCTGGTGTTTTGCAGCACAGCCATTGCATGATTTCTCTCAAGTGCTTTGAACTGAAAAATCATGCATGAGAATAAAAATACAAAAATGAATACAGAATTAACCAGGTTGGAAAAGACCTTTGAGATCACCGAGTCCAACCTGTCACCCAACACCATCTAATCAACTAAACCATGGCACTGAGTGCCTCATCCAGTCTCTTTCTAAACACCTCCAGTGATGGTGACTCTACCATCTCCCTGGGCAGCACATTCCAAAGGCCAATATCTCCCTAATATCCAGCCTAAACCTCCCTGGCACAGCTTGAGACTGTGTCCTCTCCTTCTGGAGAAGATGCCTCCTCTTCTCCAGTCTAAACAACCCCACCTCCCTCAGCTGCTCCTCACAGGGCTGTGCACCAAACCCCTCCCCAGCTTTGTTGCCCTTCTCTGGACACCTTCCAGCAACTCAACATCTTTCTTAAACTGAGGGGCCCAGAACTGGACACAGGACTCTAGGTGTGGTCTAACCAGTGCTGAGTACAGGGGCAGAATGACCTCCCTGCTCCTGCTGGCCACATTGTTTCTGATATTGGCCAGGATGCCATTGGCCCTCTTGGCCTCCCGTGTACACTGCTGGTCACACCCAGAAGACAGGGATCAGAAGAGTCTTTGGCCAAGCTGTAAACCTTGTAAATGGTTTTTAGCAGTGTGGTCACAGTCTTCTCTGCATAGCCTGACTTGAGGCCCAAGGTTGTGCAGTGGTGTAAGTGCAGATGAAGCCAAACAAAGTAAACAAATTAACTTCATCGACAAAAAATGTTCTCTCTGATCTGAAAATGTCAGCTCTAAATAGAAAGAATACTGTAAGAAGGTTGTGTTATTAATCATCTGAATAGGATGGAAAACTCAGGAATAATGAAAAATTTGATTATTGCCATGAAGATTGGTAAAGAGTAATTTTGGGACACATTCTAAAGCTAATTTAGATGCTATAAGGATTGCCTCTTGCAGCAGTTATTTTTATATCGTTCTGATTAGACCATAAGGACTTACTGAAATTTTTGTTGTTGGAGAGTCATTCCAAATGCCTGACAGCACTACATTTACATTCTCCTTCCCTATAGGAATGAAAGGAAAAAACCCATAAAATTACACACACACAGAGAGACACCTATTTAGGTAAACAAGGGGACCTCTAGAAAAATGAGCAATGCTAAAAATGAAAAAAGAAATTAAAAGGAGAATTTTAAGACATGAAATTTTGAAATGTGTAATGGAAATTTTGTAAAGCTCCTGACAAGATATAAAATCATGCTACTGATAAAAAGCAGAATAAGGAAACTCTCCAAATCAAAATCTTTCCCCTACCCACTGTCCATCTAAGAATGGGAGTGATAGAGTGGATTTGGTGGGCATTAAGCCCCCAGCCAGGGCCAAATTACCACATATCCCCAGTCAAAAAGGCACCACAGAGTCTGGGAGGAACCATTCCCAATGCCCTGGGATGGAGCAAACTGCAGAGTGAAGAAGGCCAACTGTAGCTGGACTGGGGCAGGAGGAATGTGTCCACACAGACACAGGAGTTGTCCTCCCCTGGGCTCAACACTGCTGTGGCCACATCTGGATTCTTGGTGTCTGGGTGTGGAGCTCTGCAGTCTGATGGAGAAAGGAGGAACTGCAGAGACTGCAGAGGAGATCTGCCAGGATGGGGGTTGACATCTCTGTGGAGAAGCAGAGGGACCTGGGCTGCTTCAGCCTGCTCAGGGCAATGCCACAGCAGTGTGCACATGGTTGAAGGGTGGTTTCAGAGGGGATGGAGCTCTTATGGGGAGTGGGAACAGACCAAAACCTTCACAAAGTGCAGCTTGGAAGGTTCAGAGTGGAGAGGAGGCCAAAGAAATGTCCCTCAAAGCGCAGAGCTGCTATGCATGAGGCCATCCAGAGGTGTCAGGAAATGGCAGGGAGAGCTGAGACAGCTCAGGGAAGGGATGGAAATGGCAGGGGGAGAGCTGGCTGGAGAAGCAACATTGGTGTCAGCAGGCAGAAGGGAAAGAGCTGCAGTTATGGGACAGTGTAGGAGAGGCTGCAGTAGGGATGGCCAAGGGCTCTGGTAAGGCTGAGAAGCCCAAGAGGACCAAGGTCTTTGTGCCCTGAGCTCTGGCAGTTGCCTCTGCCACCAAGGCCTGTCAAGAGAAACTTTGCTTTGAGGCTTTGAGGTTCTTCTATTGCAAGGGCAGCGGTCAGGGCCTTTCTACTTCCTAGACCAAAGGCAAGTTTTTCTGCCCTGTACTTTGCCTTTGTCTCCCTGCAATCCTGGCCTCTAACAAGCTGCTCTAACGAGTCCCTGGGGAGCCTTTGTCAGGAACAAGTCTCAGTGAGGCCAATCAGTGCTTCAAGGTACTTTGGAGTTTACTTATGACTTGGACTTGTTGAGAGGCTTCTTGGCAGTACCTTGGCAGAGTCTGCTGGCAGTACCTAAGGATGATGTAATCAGCCCCAAATACTCCATGGGGCTCATTAAATACTGCTGAACCTCTCATTATTGCCAAGGTTTCTATAGCTAATTGGAGAGGTTTTTGTTACACAAAGTATCTGATAGAAATTACTTTTAAAGGTACATTTAATTCCTTTTCAGCAGGAGTTGTCTCTTTGCAAGCAAACCACAGCAAAACCTGACAAGGTCCTACCCTGCTCACAGCTCATCCTCACTCCCCACTGTCCTCAGCAGAGCCCAGAGCCACAGGTGAGGGACAGGCTCTACCTTGCCAGGGGCTGGGGCTCAGGGCTTGGCCCTTTGCATCAATGAAATCCCTCCAGGTTTCCTCAGCAGCAGAGCCACCTTGAGCTGCTTGTCCTGACCTGTCAGCACTGCCTCAGTTCTCTGCTCTCAGCACAGCCTGCAGATGCTTCAGTGCCTCCAGTGATGCTTCCCTTGCATCCACTCACACCTTCTGCTCTAACCTGACCCTGGGGACCCTTTCCCAGTATGGTTCACTGGGACCCATTAAGAGTAGAAGAAACTTCAGAGTTTGAATCTGACTTTGACTTCCGGAGAGGTTTCATCAGCTTCCTCGCAGTCCCTGAGGTTTACAGGGCACCAAAAGCTAGAAGAGGAGTCATTAAAAAGTCTTCGGCTGTTCCTCTGCTGCCCTGTTGGGCCAGACTCTGCTGGAGGGAGCTGCTGGCAAGCAGGCAGCACTACAGGAGACAGCTCTGGCCATGAGCAGCTCCTCTGCACAGCACAGCAGGGCTGAGGACACTGCTAGAGGATTTCAAGGAGATGAGGAAGGCAGAGAGAGCTTCAAGCTGTCCAGGAGTGGGAGGGTGACTGAGAGCTCACTGGAGGAGAACTCACTGCAGGCAGTGACACAGTGAGGCTGTGGGTGCAGGACACTGCAGCTGTAGCTCCTGGAGGCATCTCCATCTCGGCAGCTGATGCCTAGCTGAAGGCTCCTGGAGTGTGCACACAGAAGGAGGACCAAAGCCCTTCAGTTCCATCCTGTGAGCAGCAGTGAGCACAGCTGGGGAAGGAGAAGTCTTCACCCCCAGCCCCTCTGCCTTTCTCTCTTCCCTTCACTGTCTCTGCAGCACTGCAGGCCTGCTCCCTGTTTCTCCACCTCTCCATGGGTGTGGTGGTTTTAGGCAATGCCTTTAAAATTTAGTTACAGATTTTGAGCAGAAAAGTAGCAACAAAATAAATTGATCACTCTTGGGTGTGAAAAGGAAAAGAAAAGATTCTTCTAAACAAATTCACTGGATAAATATCTGGAATCAGAGGAGCTGGACCATAACAATTCTCTCTCTTCTCTTCTCATCTCAGCTGTTGTGCTTCACTCAGGAGAGATCACCTGCTTTGGCTGGCCTTGGCTAAGTCTAACCCACTGCTTTTTTCCTATCTACACTCCTCCTTTCTCTCTTGGAACAGGGGGATAGAGGAACAGCTTCCCTGGTCTCTGAGCAGGGGGGTTTGTGTCATTTGCTTATTGTAAATACCTGTCTAATATTGTCACTCCTGGATGTTCTGTACCTGTTCATTGCATTCCATTGCAGAGTGTAGCTCTTGCTTGTCAATACAGCTTCATTTGCTTCTAACTGAGCTGCTCTGGCAAAGCTAATGCTGGGGGAAATTTCAACTCACCACAATGGGACTCTTGTTCTCTGGGATTGGGCTGTTGGTCACTTTCTGCTCTGACACCAGAGGAGTCTTCATGGCAATTCTGGGTCCCTGCTGCATTTGAAGCTGGGATGAACTCTGCCATGGGTTGGTAGTGATGGGACTGAGCTGATCCATTCCTCATGCAGCTCAGGGAGGGAAGTTATGATGAGGCTGAGAGAAGTGTGCCCTAACTTGTCACTGCCTTTCCCTCCTTGGACAGCTCTCCATGGCCAGAGGCAGCAGATGGCCAACAGCAGCTCCATCACCCACTTCCTCCTTCTGCCATTCCCAGGCACAGGGCAGCTGCAGCTCCTGCATTTCTGGCTCTTCCTGGCCATCTACCTGGCTGCCCTGCTGGGCAATGGCCTCATCATCACCACCACAGCCTGGGACCACCACCTCCACACCCCCATGTACTTCTTCCTCCTCAACCTCGCCCTCCTTGACCTGGGTGCCATCTCCACCACTGTGCCAAAATCCATGGACAATTCCCTGAGGGACACCAGGGACATCTCCTATGCAGGATGTGTTGCTCAGGTCTTTCTGTTTGCCTTTTTTATGTCAGCAGAGTATTTTCTCCTCACCACCATGTCCTACGATCGCTATGTTGCCATCTGCAGACCCCTGCACTATGAGACCCTCCTGGGCAGCAGAGTTTGTCTCCACATGGCAGCAGCTGCCTGGGCCTGTGGCTTTCTCACTGGTCTACTGGACACAGACAATACATTTTCCCTGCCCCTCTGCCAGGGCAATGCTGTGGAGCAGTTCTTCTGTGAAATCCCCCAGATCCTCAAGCTCTCCTGCTCCACATCCTACCTCAGGGAACTTTGGCTTATTGTTCTTAGTACCTGTTTATACTTTTTCTGTTTTGTGTTGATTGTGTTGTCCTATGTGCAGATCTTCAGGGCAGTGCTGAGGATCCCCTCTCAACAGGGACACCAAAAGGCCTTTGCCACCTGCCTCCCTCACCTGGCTGTGGTCTCCCTCTTTCTCAGCACTGGATTCTTTGTTTACCTGAAGCCCTCCTCCATCTCCTCCCCATCCCTGGACCTGGTGGTGTCAGTTCCGTACTCAGTGGTGCCTCCAGCAGTGAACCCTCTCATTTACAGCCTGAGGAACCAGGAGGTGAAGGCTGCCCTGAGCCAGCTGACCCCTGGATGCTTTCAGAAGCAATAAACTAAATGCCTGGCTGCCCATTTTCTGGTTGCTGCTGGGGCTGTTCCCCTTGTGAGAATGTTGTTCCCACACAATGGTTTTCTTCAGACCATTTCTGCTTCAGTGTTGTCCTGTCTGGTGTGACCCAGAGTCTGCAGACATCAGGAGCTGTGCTCCCTCTGTGTTCAACATAATAAAGGACCCTGCAGGGAGTTGTTTCTCTGAGTTCCTTCCTCCAAGGCTTCTGTGGAGCTGCAGGGCAGTGCCTGTGTGCAGAGGTGCAGGGACAGAGTCCCAACACAGCAGCAGTGCCAGGCAGCCCCAGAGCTTGGGCTGTCCTCAGCTGCTCTTTCTTCCCTTCCAGCCTCTCCTGCTGATCCTCTGTTCTGGGGCAAGGCCTGAGTGCTCTGGTAGCTTGGGCACTGTGCTGCCGTGTGGCAGTGCTGGGACTGCAGGCAGGGACAGGCCAGGGCTGCTTGTGGGCCACAGCTGTGCTCCAGAGCAGCACTGCCATCAGAACAGGAGGTCTCCTCATGCCTTCACACCCCATCCCCCTCCCATTACAGACTGCACCTACTCAGAGTCCCAACTGGATACCCTTACCCCCTTCCAGTATAGACTCAGTCCAAACATGGTTCCTCTGACCCCTCCCAGTAGAGATGTGGCCTCAGCCCATTACAAAGTGGATCCTACTGCCCTCTAGCTCTGCAGCCTGGGTCCCAGCACAGCACCGAATGTTATCCCCTGGCTCTCTTCCCAGTATTGAATGCATCCATCCCAGTAGAAACTTCACACCCTCATGCTCTCCCAGGAAGTCTGGGCCCTGTCCCAGTCCAAAGAGGATCCTTTTAATCCCTCCAGGTACACATTAGGCCTTGTCTCAATAAATATGGATCCCCTTATGCCCTCCAAGTGCAGTACAAGCTTCATTCCCTGACCATCTTCTAGGACATTCTGGGCCCTGCACAGCACAATTTGGGATCCTTTTAACCCTTCCCAGTACAGACCTGGTCACATCTCAGTACCAACTGCATCTCCTCAACCCGTCCCAGCTCAGATGTGCTCTTATCCCAGGACAAACTGCATCACTTTGCCATCTCCCCTACAGTTTCCTTTGCAGTACAAAGTGCATCCCTTGGACCCCTTCCCAGCCCCAGCTGCACGCAGCACAGCACAAAGTGGATATCCTGATCCCAGAGCAGCTGTGGCCTGATCCTGGTCCAAATGGGATCCCATTGCCATCTCCCAGCACAGTCTGAGTCTCATCCCAGTACAAAGTGCATCTCCTGAAACCCTGATTCCATCCCAGCACAGACCAGGACCCATCCCTGCAAACTGAGCCCCTGATGCCATCCCAGTTCAGACTGGGGCCCCCTCCAGGTACAAACTGAACCTCTCTGAGCTCTCCCAGTACAGACTGGGCCTTGTTCCAAAACAAACTGAACCACCTGGTCCCCTCCCAGAGCAGACATGGCCTCATCCCAGCACCAACTGCATCATCTTGCTCCATCCCAGGACACTCTGGGTCCCATCCCAGTACAAAGTGAATTTCCTGGTGCCTTCCAGTACCTACTGCATCCCTCCACGTGTTAATTATGTACTCTGGTTCCAATCCAGTACTGACTGGGCCCTCTCTCAGTACAAACTGCATCTCCCTACTCACTCCCATTACAGATTTGGCCTTGTCCAAGTACAAATTGGTGTTCTGATCCCTGAGCTTTGCTTTGCTCTGGTGAGACCTCACCGGGAGTACTGCATCCAGCTCTGAAGCCTCAATATAGGAAACACATGGAGCTGGTGAAGAGGGTCCAGAGAAGGGCCAGGAAAATGATCAGGGGCTTGGAGCAGCCCTGCTCTGAGGACAAGCTGAGGAAGCTGGGGGTGTTCAGCCTGCAGAAGGTGCTGGGGAGACCTTATTACAGTCTTCCAGTGTCTTGAAGGGTACTGGATGGAGAGAGAGTATTTCCCAAGTCCTGTAGTGACAGGACCAGGGACAATTGCAATCCGATCTGCAGAATGCACACAATAACAAAATCTTTCTCCTGCCTGGCTCGCCAAGAATGTGGTGGGTTAGAGCCAGACCCCCTCCCCACAGCAACCATACTCTGCTACCAAGAATGTGGTGGGTAAAGGCAGCCCCCTCTCCCCACCACGGGCAGGAATGAACACTCAGGACAAACGGATTGCAAAAGTGATGAAAGTTTCAATAGAAAGCAGTGAATGTTACAGAAAACCCAAAGCACAATGACAAAAAGAGATCCCAAAGCAAACCCAGAGACATCCCATTCCCACCTGAGGGTACACCCAAGACCCCCAGGGCTCCTTCTTCCCCCTCCCTCTGCTGGGCTAGTCTCAGCTGGCCAGGCCTGAGACTGCCCATCCCCCCGTGGCCTTGGGCCTAGCCAGGCCCAAAGCCAGCAGACATCTCCCCCAGTTACCGGCTGAAGGAGGAGGAAGAAGAGAGAATGCTAGGCCCCGCACTGGATCTTATAGTGGTGCAAAGAATTATGGTAGGAAATACACACAATTTCCTGTGTCCATCCCTCTGGGCTGGACTTCTGGACACAGGAAGTGAATACACCAGGGGGGCACCCAGCTCAAACTGCAACACTTGGCCACCTGGGCACACCACCGGCTCCTATTCTGCTTCTTGTCCATCCGCACCCACAGATCCCTTTCTGCCAGACAGCTCTCCAGCCACACTACCTCTGTAGCATTGCTTGGGGTTGTTGTGCCCCATGTGCAGGACCTGGCACTTGTCCTTCTTGAAGCTCCTCCTGGTAACATTGGCTGTGGATCCAATCTGTCCAAGACCCTCTGCAGAGCCTCTCTACCCTCATGCAGATCAACTCTGCCACCTAACTTGGTGTCATCTGCTGATTCTGCTGTGTCTTCATCAAGGTCACCAATAAAGATGTTAAACAGAAGGGGTCAAAACACTGAGCCCTGAGGAAAACCACTTGTGACCTGCCACCAGCTGGACTGAACTCCACTGAGCACCACTCTTTGGGCCCTTTCACCCAGCCAGGGCTGTATCCAGCAGGGCATTGCTCATCCGGGCCTGGTCTGTGCTGGGATGGAATCAGAGTTTCAGGAGATGCACTTTGTATTGGGATGAGACTCAGACTGTGCTGGGAGATGGCAATGGGATCCCATTTGGACCAGGATCAGGCCACAGCTGCACTGGGATCAGGATATCCACATTGTGCTGTGCAGGGTGCAGCTGGATCTGGGAAGGGGTCCAAGGGATGCACTTTGTACTGCAAAGGAAACTGTAGGGGAGATGGCAAAGTGATGCAGTTTGTCCTGGGATAAGAGCACATCTGAGCTGGGAGGGGTTGAGGAGATGCAGTTGGTACTGAGGTGTGACCAGGTCTGTACTGGGAAGGGATCCAGTTTTTATTGGGACAAGGCCTAATGTGTACCTGGAGGGATGAAAGGGATCCTGTTTGGACTGGCACAGGGCCCAGACTGTACTGGGAGGACATGAGGGTGTGCAGTTTGGACTGGGATGGATGCAGATGGTACGGGGAAGGGAGCCAGGGGATAGATTCTGTGCTGGGATGGGACACAGGCTGCAGTGCTAGAAGACAGTAGGATCCGGTTTGTACTGGGATGAGGCCACATCTGTACTGGGAGGAGATAAAGGAACCATGTTTGGACTGAGTCTATACTGGAAGGGGGTCAACGTATCCAGCTAGGACTCTGAGTAGGTGCAGTCTGTAATTAGAGTGGGTTGGGGTATGAAGGTATGAGGAAACCTCCTGTGCTGATGGCAGTGCTACTCTGGAGCAAAGCTCTATCCCACAGGCAGCCCTGGCCTGTCCCTGCCTGCAGTCCCAGCACTGCCACACGGCAGCACAGTGCCCAAGCTGCCAGAGCACTCAGGCCTTGCCCCAGCACAGAGGTTTAGCAGGAGAGGGTGGAAGGGAAGAAAGAGCATCTGAGGACAGCCCAAGCTCTGAGGCTCCCTAGCACTGCTGCTGTGCTGGGACTCTGGCCCTCCAACTCTGCACACAGGCACTGCCCTGCAGCTCCACAGAAGCCTTGGAGGAAGGAACTCAGAGAAACAACTCCCTGCAGGGTCCTTTATTGTGTTGAACACCCAGAGAGCACAGTTCCTCATGTCTGCAGCCTCTGGGTCACACCAGACAGGACAACACTGAACCAGCAATGGTCTGAAGAAAGACATTTGTGTGGGAACAGCATTCTCACAAGGGGAAAAGCACCAGCAGCAGCCAGAACTCCAGCAACCAGGCTGGCCCTGCACTGAGTGACATCAGAACTGCTCTGCAGGGGAAGACAAAGAGTTTATTGCTTCTGAGTGCATCCAGGGATCAGTTTGCTCAGGGCAGCCTTCAGCTCCTGGTTCCTCAGGCTGTAGATGAGAGGGTTCACTGCTGGAGGCACCACTGAGTACAGAACTGACACCACCAGGTCCAGGGATGGGGAGGAGATGGAGGAGGGCTTCAGGTAGGCAAAGAAGCCAGTGCTGAGAAAGAGGGAGACCACAGCCAGGTGAGGGAGGCAGGTGGCAAAGGTTTTGTGGCGACCCTGCTGAGAGGGGATCCTCAGCACTGCCCTGAAGATCTGCACATAGGACACCACAATCAACACAAAACAGACAAATGCTAAGGAGACAGCAATGCCAGTTACCCAAAGTTCCCTAAGGTAGGATGTGGAGCAGGAGAGCTTGAGGATCTGGGGGATTTCACAGAAGAACTGCTCCACAGCATTGCCCTGGCAGAGGGGCAGGGAAAATGTATTGGCTGTGTACAGCAGAGCATAGAGAAAGCCACAGGTCCAGGCAGCTGCTGCCAGGTGGAGACAAACTCTGCTGCCCAGGAGGGTCTCATAGTGCAGGGGTCTGCAGATGGCAATGTAGCGATCGTAGGACATGGTGGTGAGGAGAAAAACCTCTGCTGAAAGCAAAAAGACGATAAAAAAGACTTGTGCAGCACATCCTGAATAGGAGATGTCCCTGGTGTCCCTCAGGGAATTGTCCATGGATTTGGGGACTGTGGTGGAGATTGCACCCAGATCAAGCAGGGCGAGGTTGAGGAGGAAGAAGTACATGGGGGTGTGGAGGTGGTGGTCCCAGGCTATGGTGGTGATGATGAGGCCATTGCCCAGCAGGGCAGCCAGGTAGATGGCCAGGAAGAGGCAGAAGGGCAGGAGCTGCAGCTGCCTTGTGCCTGGGAATGGCAGGAGGAGGAAGTGGGTGATGGAGCTGCTGTTGGCCATCTGCTGCCTCTGGCCATGCAGACCTGTGCAAGGAGGGAAAGGCAGTGACAAGTTAGGGAACTCTTCCCTCTGGAAGCAAAGATTGCAGTGCTCATAGTACACCTCCTGCCTGAGCTGCATGAGGAATGGATCAGCTCATTCCCCACCACACCCAACCTGTGGGATGTTCAGCATAGTTTCAAATGCAGCTTGGAGTCTTAGCTTCCATGGAGACTGCTCTGGGGTAGGACTTCCAGAGTCAGTGTCAGAACAAAAAGTGACCACATCCCAACAGCAATGCCACAGAGCAAGAGTCCTGTGGATTGATGGGGAACCAGGGAACAGCTCTGCAGTGCTCCAGACACCCTGAAGGGAAGGTAGAAAGGCAGAGGGGCTGGGGTGAAACCTTCTCCTTCCCCAGCTCTTCTCTCTGCAGCTCACAGCATGGAACTTGAAGAGCTTTGGTCCTCCTTTTGTGTGCACACTCCAGGAGCCTTCAGATGAATGTCAGCTGCCAAGGTTGTGACTCATGGCCTGGAGCCCATAGCTTTGAGGGCACTGCCTCTGCTGGGTAGAAGAGGAGAGCAAAAGGTTGCATTGGGAAATGTGTCTGCAGTGCAGAGAATGGCACAGAGGTGCCTGATCCCCCTTGCCAGGGCATCTCTGACAGCAGATCCCTCTCCCCCCTACCTTAGTGTCTAGTACCTGGACCTCTCCCTGGCCGGAGCTGCTTCTCTGTGCCCAGCTCACCTCCCCATCCCTGCTGACAGAGCTCATCCCACCTGCTGTGTGCTCAGCTGTGTGCAGACCCCTTCCAGAAGCAGGACAATGCCCAGGGGCAGCTCTGGGTGTACAGGGCCTCAGGAGCAGCCCAGACAAGGGCTAATGAGACCTTTGGTCTCAGAATCTTCAGCAAACCAAAGAAATAAACTCAAAACAAACATAGCAAACCCAGCACACCAAGGGGATCAACATTCAAAGCCAAGACTCCTTCCCTTCCAGCAAAATGCTGCCTTGATCTTGCTCTTGAAAACCCCCTCAGAAATGCTCAGGCATGAGCCAGGACTGTGAGCAGCTCTGGCCAACACAGCTCCCTCCCCACAGCAGAAGGACCCTGCCCTGCCCTGCCCTGCCCTGCCCTGCCCTGCCAGGGCTGTCTCCTGCCACTCACAGCTTCTCCCCACAGCACTGTGTGGAGCTCCTTGGGCAGGCTGAGAGTTGAGCCTGGCAGGCAGCACAGTCCCTGCCCCAGCACACAGCCCCTGGGCTGCAGGGACCCTGCTCTGAAGGACAGCCCTGACCACCCCTGCCTGCACCCCAGGGCTCCACAGCTCTTCAGAAAAGCCTGAAAAGAGCCTCTGCACAGGAAGATTTCCTTCCAGCCCCCACCGGCTGTGGCTGTGCCAGCTGTAGGAGATGCCTCCAGGAGCTGCACCTGCACTGCCCTGCCCCCACAGACTCACCGTGTCAGGGACTGCAGTGACTTCTCCTCCTGTCAGCTCTCAGTCACCCTCCTGGACACCTCCAAGCTCTCTCTGCCTTCTTCATCTCACTGGGATCCACTGGCAGTGCCCTCAGCCCTGCTGTGCAGAGCAGAGGAGCTGCTCCTGTGCACAGCTGACACTTTTCATTGCTGCTTACTTTCCAGCAGCTCCCTCCAGCCACGGAGCTCAGCCCAGCTGAGCAGCAGAGGACCAACCCAAGGGCATTTTAATGACCCTCTGGTGGCTTTGGTGCCAGGTAAACATCAGAGACTGAGAGGGAGATGATGAAACCTCTCCAGAAGTTGAAGTCACTTTCAAACTCTGAGGTTTCTTCTCTTGTTGATGGGTCCCAGTGAGGACACTGCTGGGAAAGTGTCTCCAGGCTGTGGCTGGAGCAGAGAACTGGAGGCAGTGCTGAGAGGTCAGGACAAGCAGAGGAAGATGTCTCTGATGCTGAGCAAACCTGGAGGTGTTTCATTAATGCAAAGGGTCAAGCCCTGAGCCCTGGCTCCTGGAGAGGCAGATCCTGTCCCTCACTCATCCCTCAGGGTGATTCCTGGAGCAGTGGGATGTGGAGAGGACCAATGTCAAGGGCAGGACTATGGCACAACCCCTCCCAGGCTCCTGAGGATGGACAAGGAGGCAATGAGGCCCCAGGGCTGGAAGGAGTTGTCTCCTCAGAGGCATCAGTGGCACAGAGCACAGCCAGAAGCAAAGGCAGGAAGAGCTTGGCTCTGCCAGGAGCCTTTCAGCTCTTGCACAGCCCTCTGTCATCTGCCCCTCAGGCTGTCCTCTGCTGCTGCATCAGCTGAGCCTCTTTCCCTGCAGGCTGGAGTCACCCACCCAGCTGCCCCACCTTGCTGGCACCTTCCTTTGCTGCTCTCTCTCCATCCTCCCTGGCTTTTGTTTGGATCACAGTGCCTTGAGCTGGTACAGGCTCCTGCTGGGTGACATCTTGCACCACAGCACTGCCCTGGCAGGGACATTTCTTTCTCCTTATCTCCAGTCTGGACCTCCCCAGCTGCACTTTGTGGCTTTGTTTCTTTCTCTTGCACTTTGTCACTGTGCAGAAAAGCTTCTCCATGTCTCAAACCACTCCCCAAGCACTCTCAGGCTACTCTGCTCCTCTCCTCACTCTTCACACCACTGAGCCCATGGCCTTCAGCCTCTGTCTACTGGCCATGTGCCTGAGGCCTCCCAAGCACATCTTGGGAGATCTCTGGGCACTCTGCAAGGTCTTTGCAGATGGAGATGTGGTGCTCATAGGACAACAAAGAGACTTTTGACCAAGTGCTGTAGTGGGTGGACAAAGGGCAGAAGATTTGAACTGAAAGAGGAGACTGAGATTGGATAGAAGGAAGAAATGGTTTGCAAGGAGAGTGGCAGGACACTGGAACAGGCTGCCCAGAGAAGGGGATGCCCTGGAAGTGTCCAAATTCAGGAGTTTCAGCAACCCAACCTAGTGGGAGATGTCCCTGGCCATGGTCAGGGGGTTGGACTCGATGCTCTGTTCCATCTCTTCCAATCCAAACCATTCCAGGATTCTTTCATTCCAGTGTCTCCAACCCCTTCCCCACAGGGCTGCAGCTACCTCCCTACACCATGGAGGTGTTTGCATCTCCCCTAGGCCCTGCACCCCATACAAAGGAAATTGTTGCCATTCCTGGCCATGAATGGCAATGGCTTGGGCAAATCTACTCTAATCCCAAAGGCACCTCCCTCAGAAGAGCAAAGCAGCAATGAGTTCTGCTGAGGCAGGAGGAGAATCTGAGACACTGGAATGAATTGGATGGAATTCAGCAAAGGGAACAGAGATGTCAACAGGTTCAGTTTGGTGCCAAGGGTCACTCTGTCACGTTCACCTTGGGAGAATCCTGCAGAGGAAAATCAGTTTGGGGGAGGATTAGAAAGATTGTGAAAGGAAAATCTCCTTGGGGCTGGAAGGATTTTACATGGAGCCTGGGAAGAAAGGCCTCAAGGAAGCTCTTCTGTTGACTCACAAGGCTCTGAATGGACTCCCTCACTCTCTCAACAACTTGAGAGAGAAGCCTGTCTGGGATTAAATCGAACCCTAGTGCCAGACTTGGTCCCTGGTTTGTGACTCAGAGTTTGGGTGCAGGGATTTCAGGGGCAGTGCTTTCCCAAGGCACTGTGGCTCCTGTAGAGCTTGAAGGCAGCAGCAGCAGTTTGAAATTCCTTCACCAGTTCTGGTGAATCATGAGCTCAGGCTGTGGGATTTGACTTCACAAGTCAAACCCAAACAGCTGGTTACAACCAATGCAGGGATTTAGATCAGGATTCCACAGGCTTTGACCCACAGTCCCCACCTTGAGGTCCAACGGCTGAGGAGATGTGAGGAGAGAAGCTGCCAGGGAAGACTGAAGCAAAAAGTAGTTCTGGTTGTGTAGCTCAGCCTTCTCCTCAGCCATTGTTACCAGCTGTCCAGTCTTGCTCATCACAGAGGACATCCGTGACCGTTTCAGGCTGTGCCTTTAAGAAAGGGACAGTTGCTGGAACACTCTGGCTGAACGTTTTGAAAACAAAGATAGGTCTAAATAAATTTCATTGGTAGATTGGTAGAATGCAAGTTTTAGTTCAGTTTGAGTTCCAGTCTGTTCTGCCTTTTCAGCCTGTCTGCTTCTGAGCAACAGCTGTGGGAGCTAACCTTGATAACAGGTAAGAAAAAAAACCTAATTCTTGCATGTGCTTTGAGCTAACAGAATTCCTCCTTAATAATGACCTTTTCTCTCTCTCTAACCCTTTTGGGGAAAAAAGGAGGTAGGGGGAGACAGAGGGTATGTGGGGGGAACCCTCCTCTGTCTGGAGGATGGAGTTTTGTTCTGTATTACTTTCTTTGCTGTCTATTTCTGTATACATTGTAAATACTGTATATTGTGTATATATTCACTGCATTTCATCCAGCTTGTAAGTATAGCTTTAATTCATCTCTGCTTCTCCAACTGAGTCAGCCGTGGTTCCTTTCTTTGTGGGGGCGGGAGGACTGAACCTTCTCTCACCACCACAATTATTGACCTGGAGTCCTGGCTCACTAGGGAGGTCCCAGGGTATTGGAGAGGAGCAAATGTGACACCCAGCTCCAAGAAAGGAAGAAAGGAGGATCCAGGAAACTATAGAGCTGGCAGTGTGAGCTCAGTAGCAGGGCAGGGCATGGAGCAGAGCATCTCCAGCACCATTACATGACCTGGAGAGGACAAGCAGGGGATGAGGCCCAGTCAGCATGGGTTTAGGAAGGGCAGGTCCTGCCTGACCCACCTGATCTCCTTCTCTGACAGGATGAGTGACTGTTGGATGAGGGCAAGGCTGTGGCTATTGTCTCCCTAGACTTTCCAAAAGTCTTTGGCACTGCTCCCCACAGAATTCTCCTGGGCAAAGTGGCTGCTCCTGGCTTGGATGAGCAATGATGTGTTGGATACAGCCCTGGCTGGGTGAAAGGCCCAAAGAGTGGTGCTCAGTGGAGTTCAGTCCAGCTGGAGGCAGGTCACAAGTGGTGTGCCTCAGGGCTCAGTGTTGGGACCACTTCTGTTGAACATCTTTATTGATGACCTTGATGAAGACACAGAGTGAGTCAGCAGTGAGTCAGCAGATGACACCAAGTTAGGTGGCAGAGTTGATCTGCATGAGGGTAGGGAGGCTCTGCAGAGGGACTTGGACAGATTGGTCCTGGCTTTGGTGCACAGGGCATGAACGGTGCTCTGGATTCCCTTGAGATTCACAGCGCATGGAGCAGCAGAAATGGTGACTCCTCTCCCGCTATGGCTGGGTTATACAGGCATGAACCTGACACTGCTCCTGCCCTCCAAGCAGACACACAGGGTAGTGCCTCTTGCCAGTCTGCTGCTTCAGGCTGAGGCAGATGTTTGCACTGCCAGACTTGGCTAAGTCCCTTCTCCGGCAACTGGGCAGATCTTACCCTCGGGGGTCCAGTCCTCTTGAAGGCATGTCGGGCTCTTCCAGCCGGTGAGGCTGGCAACACAGTGCTGTAACTTCTCAGGCTCTCAGTGTTGGTCTCTCCTCTGGAGATCCTCTCAGGGCTGAGGCTTAACAGGCCTGCCTGTCTGCAGGCTTAATAGCAAAGGCTATGGCATGAGCTGAGTCTCAAGCAAGGAGAGAGAACACAGTGAAAGAGGGCAACGTATTTACAAGCTGGGGCAATACTGATAGGTTCCTTGAGGCTGGATGTGGCCAATGGGCACTCTCGCAAAGAACCGGCTGCAGCCTATGGGAGGCGTGAAGCTGGAATTATGCCATGCTTGGTATCAGCACCAGCATCCCATGCCATGGGTGTGTGCAGGGATCTGTGCCACCTTGGTCTTTGTCCCCCTCATGAAAGGAAGGGGAACTTGTCCATGTGCTGGGACAAGTTTCAATATCTGGGCATAATTCTGGGTATAATGTGCCTTCACCACATAAGGGTATGCAATAAGGGGGAGATCATCCTGGTTTTGGCCTTGATGGAGTTAATTTACTTCACACAACACTTAGAGGATGGCCAAGGGATCAGGCCCAGCCAGCATGGGTTTAGGAAGGGCAGGTCCTGCCTGACCAACCTGATCTCCTTCTATGATCAGGTGACCCGCCTGGTGGATGTGGGGAGGCCTGTGGATGTAGTCTACCTGGACCTCAGCAAGGCCTTTGACACCGTTCCCCATAGCAAACTCCTGGCCAAGCTGTCAGCCCATGGCTTGGATGGGAGCACACTGAGATGGGTTAGGAACTGGCTGGAGGGCCGAGCCCAGAGAGTGGTGGTGAATGGTGCCACATCCAGCTGGCAGCCAGTCACCAGTGGTGTGCCCCAGGGATCAGTACTGGGCCCCATGCTCTTTAACATCTTTATTGATGATCTGGACGAGGACATCGAGTCCATCATCAGTAAATTTGCTGACGACACCAAGCTGGGGGCAGGAGTTGATCTGCTGGAGGGTAGAGAGGCTCTGCAGAGGGACCTCGACAGGCTGGGCAGATGGGCAGAGTCCAACGGCATGAGATTGAACACATCCAAGTGCCGGGTTCTGCACATTGGCCACAGCAACCCCATGCAGAGCTACAGGCTGGGGTCAGAGTGGCTGGAGAGCAGTCAGGCTGAGAGGGACCTGGGGGTGCTGGTCGACGGTAGACTGAACATGAGCCTGCAGTGTGCCCAGGCAGCTAAGAGGGCCAATGGCATCCTGGCCTGCATCAGGAACAGTGTGGCCAGCAGGAGCAGGGAGGTCATTCTGCCCCTGGACACTGCACTGGTTAGGCCGCACCTCGAGTACTGTGTCCAGTTCTGGGCCCCTCAGTTTAGGAAGGAGGTTGACTTGCTGGAACGAGTCCAGAGAAGAGCAACAAAGTTGGTGAGGGGTTTGGAACATAAGCCCTACGAGGAGAGGCTGAGGGAGCTGGGGTTGCTTGGCCTGGAGAAGAGGAGACTCAGGGGTGACCTTATTACTCTCTACAACTACCTGAAGGGAGGTTGTAGACAGACGGATGTTGGTCTCTTCTCCCAGGCAAGCAGTACCAGAACAAGAGGACACAGTCTCAGGCTGCGGCAGGGGAGGTTCAGGCTGGATGTTAGAAAAAAGTTCTATACAGAAAGAGTGATTGCCCATTGGAATGGGCTGCCTGGGGAGGTGGTGGAGTCACCATCACTGGAGGTTTTTAGGAGAAGACTTGACGGGGTACTTGGTGCTGTGGGTTAGTTGCTTGGGCGGAGTTGGATTGGTTGATGGGTTGGACGCGATGATCTTGAAGGTCTCTTCCAACCTGGTTTATTCTATGTATGTATTCTATGTATTCTATGTATGTAAATAGATCACTCTTGGGTGTGAAAAGGAAAAGAAAAGATTATTCTGAACAAATTCATTGGATAAATATATTGAATCAGAGGAGCTGAAGCATAACAATTCTGTCTCTTCTCTTCTTCTTCATTTGGTAATTGTAAATACCTGTCTATTATTATCACTCCTGTATGCTTTGCACCTGTTCATTGCATTCCATTGCAGAGTGTAGCTCTTGCTTGTCAATACAGCTTCATTTGCTTCTAACTGAGCTGCTCTGGCAAAGCTAATGCTGGGGGAAATTTCAACCCACCACAATGGGACTCTCGTTCCCTGGGATTGGGCTGTTGGTCACTTTCTGTTCTGACACCAGAGGAATCTTCATGGCAATTCTGGGTCCCTGCTGCATATGAAGCTGTGATGAACTCTGCCATGGATTGGTAGTGATGGGACTGAGCTGATCCATTCCTCCTGCAGCTCAGAAGCTGAGAGAGATGTGCCCTAAGTTGTCACTGCCTTTCCCTCCTTGCACAGGTGACCATGGCCAGAGGCAGCAGATGGCCAACAGCAGCTCCATCACCCACTTCCTCCTCCTGCCATTCTCAGGCACAAGGCAGCTGCAGCTCCTGCACTTCTGGCTCTTCCTGGCCATCTACCTGGCTGCCCTGCTGGGCAATGGCCTCATCATCACCACCATAGCCTGGGAACAAGACCTCCACACCCCCATGTACTTCTTCCTCCTCAACCTCTCTCTCCTAGACCTTGGCTGCATTTCCACCACAGTACCCAGATTAATGACCAGTTCCTTTAGGGACATGAGGGACATCTCCTATGCAGGGTGTGTTGCTCAATTGTTTTCTTTTCTCTTCTTCCTTGGAGCAGAGTTTTATCTCACCACCATGTCCTACGATCGCTATGTTGCCATCTGGAGACCCCTGCACTATGAGACCCTCCTGGGCAGCAGAGTTTGTCTCCACCTGGCAGCAGCTGCCTGGGCCTGTGGCTTTCTCAATGCTCTGCTGCACACAGCCAATACATTTTCCCTGCCCCTCTGCCAGGGCAATGCTCTGCACCAGTTCTTCTGTGAAGTTCCCCAGATCCTCAAGCTCTCCTGCTCCACCTCCTACCTCAGGGAACTTTGGCTTCTTGTGGTCCCTGCATTCTTGTCATGTATCTGTTTTGTGTTCATTGTGTTGTCCTATGTGCAGATCTTCAGGGCAGTGCTGAGGATCCCCTCTCAGCAGGGACGCCACAAAGCCTTTGCCACCTGCCTCCCTCACCTGTCTGTGGTCTCCTTCTTTCTCAGCACCATAATGTTTGCCCACTTGAAGCCCTCCTCCATCTCCTCCCCATCCCTGGACCTGGTGGTGTCAGTTCTGTACTCAGTGGTTCCTCCAGCAGTGAACCCTCTCATCTATAGCCTGAGGAACCAGGAGCTCAAAGCTGCCCTGAGCACGTTGATCCCTGGATGCCTTGTGAAGCAATAAACTCTTTGTCTTCTCCTGCAGAGCAGTTCTGATGTCACTCAGTGCAGGCCCAGCCTGGCTGCTGGAGTTCTGGCTTCTGCTGGGGCTGTTCCCCTGGTGAGAATGTTGTTCCCACACAAATATCTTTCTTCAGACCATTTCTGGTTCAGTGTTGTCTTCTCTTCTGTGACCCAGAG